>NC_042998.1:77298671-77328671 GCF_006345805.1 Octopus sinensis | reverse complement strand
GTATTATATTTCTATAAACAAGTATATTGAGTTAGAAGCCCTTCACCACTTCTATATAATTATACATATGTGTGTATGTGTGTTTTGCGTATGTGTGTATGTGTGTGTGCGTGCGTGTGTGTGTGTGTGTGTGAGAGTGAATATATATATATATATATATACATACACACATACATCAATGCATACATACATATCCACTCATAACAGAAAGATGTACTGGTGAATGTCCCAGTGAAAATCTCAATAAAATGTAAACGTAATAGAGCTGTCAGTGTAATTTAGGACTGAGAAGAGAAACTGTGTACATTTGTGGAAACGCTGTCCAGTGGATGCTAACATAAAGCTAAAGATCTGCGAAAAAGAAAACACTTAAACTGAAAAATTGAAGAATTTTGATTTACTCTAGGCGAATTACAAGTTCAGGTTTATATCTGTATTTATTGGGGCACTGAGATGTGTAACACACTACCTAAATACCAATCTTGAGAAATAGGCTTCTCAAAACAATCCAGAAAGGATAAAACTAATTCGAAGATTACAGATTCAAACCATCACTGGAACTGAAAATATCTGAAAAACTTTCCTGAAGTTTATCATTTAAGCATATATGAATATATCTACCATGCACACATCCATCCATCCATCCGTCCATCCATCCATCCATCCATCCATCCATCCACACATACATACATACACACATACATACATACATACATACATACATACATACAGACAGACAGACAGACAGACAGACAGACACAAATACATACATACAAAAATATCCTGTTGATTTTGGAATTCCAATAAATGAGTCTTGGATCTTGGTTGGAAATCGGCTCTCTATTGGCAAGAAATCTTCACCTAAAACTGAATAATGACATACATACATACATACATACAAAAATACATACATACATACATACATACATACATACATACATACTACATACATACATACATACATACATACAGACAGACAGACAGACAGACAGACAGACACAAATACATACATACAAAAATATCCTGTTGATTTTGGAATTCCAATAAATGAGTCTTGGATCTTGGTTGGAAATCGGCTCTCTATTGGCAAGAAATCTTCACCTAAAACTGAATAATGACATACATACATACATACATACAAAAATACATACATACATACATACATACATACATACATACATACATACATACATACATACATACATACATACATTTTTATTCAATGTTGAAAAGATTTTTACTGTTCATGAGAAGCATATTTTTAGTAGTAAATTGCTGCTCATGTGCCGGAGACGGTTTCGGGTCTCCACATAACCAATTCCCGCATCGCATCAAAAAATAGCGCCATAAGGTTCAATGGCAAAGTTTCGCTTAACACCTTATAAACCAGCCGCCCGACCTTCTTTCTTTAATTTCTGAATTTCTGACTTTTTCTACTGCTTCTGCGTCAATACTTTTGTAATAGCACACTGCAGAATAAATAAAGCAAATATTACTACAAGTATGAAAATGATATGATGTTTATCAGGAAGTTATAACTGAATAAATATTTTCCCTGTACATATAATTGAATTATTATTAATAATGTTATAAATGAACATACGTATTTGTGCTCATAGAGACTGTAAAATGGTATTTTCCTTTGGGGTATATTCGGGAATAATATTTGTGCGAGTAGAGGAACCCTATGGAATGATACCTCTCAATGTAAGATCTGAAATTGAACGAAATCTCTTAATAGCTCCAGGTAAGTAACAGAGAGCATGAATATACAAAGTAACATCATAGACGATCAAAAAGCATAATCTTGAATGCGACGGAAAACAAATGTAAGCATAAAGCTTTAAATATAAGGAAGAGAGAGAGAGTGAGACACAGAAAGAGTGTGTGTAAAATAGATATACGAACTTGTTTATAGTAAATAGGTTATTAAATCGCATACACTTATATATAGAAATAGACTAGCCTACGTTTCAAGAAACAGACACATACATACATGCACACGTGCATGCAAGCATGCAGACATACATGCTCACACATATAGTCATGCAATAAGCGTTGCGTAAAACCCCGGGAGAGCTATTAGGTCGTCAAGTATGGAATTTCTAGAAAAGAAAAAAATGTTTGCTAATGTTTTATAAATACAAGGAACGGTGTTATTCATCAAAGTATATACCAACATTTTCAATACACTTTTGCCATTTCAGCGGTATCTTGTCCAACACTAGATTGCCAGTGCCTGGCAATCTAGTCAATAGAATCTTGGAAGGCCTGTTTTAGAGCATCGTCGGAATTTAAAATATTTTCTATCAAAAAGTTATCCAAATTCTGGAAGACGAATTAGTCAGTGTGGGAAGAGAAAGTGAGTATGGTGGATGATGGAGAACTTCCTACTGTAATGTTATTTTTGCGATGTGTGGTCAAGAGTGGGTCTGTTGAGTAATCTAGGCTGTTCTTTTTCTTTGTAAATTTGTGCATCATTTGGTCTAGTTGGCTGCAGTATACTTCTACCGTGATTGATGATCCTGGTTTAATGATATCATAATGGATCTTACTTGCACCAGACCACCAAATACTAGCTTCTTTTGATGAATTTTGCTTTTTGGACTGTGTTTTTTTGTCTCGTCTTTCTACAGCCATTGTTGTGAACGTTTACGTTTGTTGTGTTGGATCCATTTCTCATCGCATGTTACAATTCGATTCAGAAATTATTCATTTTGGGGACGAGAAAGTTGCATAATGCAGGCTTCCAAACCTTGCTGTTTCTGATTTTTATGTGAGTTCATGTGGAACCCACATATCCAACTATTTCACTTTACCAATTTGAACCAGTTGAGTCAATATTGTTTGCTTGCTAACACCAAACAACAACGATAATTCATGGGCACTTTCACATGGATCTGACTCAACAGTAGCTTTCAGTTCGTCATTATCCACCTTTGTTTCTGGTCGACCGCGTTGCTCATTTGTGAGGGCAAAGTTACCAGAATGAAATTTTACAAACCAATTTGATACTATCTGCTATGTAATAACATTAGAATGAAATACTCCATTAATATTCGAGCTGTCTGTGATGCTGTATTTCTAAGAAATAACACATATTTCAAAACTACGAATTTTTTCCGACTTATCTATGTCTAAACAAATAGGCAAAAAACGATTTATAAATATTTTATAAAGCATAAAATGAGTAAAAATAAATAAATAGATGTGTCAGCCTTCTAACAAAAAATAAAGATTGTCAAAATAGAATAATGGATGCAAAATGGGCAGCTGTCAATGTTTACCATATACCTTACTACAAATTGCATACTCAACAACCTAACAGTTTTTTCAATGAAGAATAATTAAAATAACTCGCATCCTTTAATACTTATTAATTGTCAGCACTGTGAAGATACCTCAAACCCTCCAAAATTCTCCATTTGAGTTCCCAGGAATACACCCCCGACACACTCACACACACACATAGGCGCACATATATGCATGCATATGTATGTGTATATGTACGATGGACCCTATATATATGAATATATACATATATATATATATGTAGATAGATAGATAGATAGATACATACATACATACATAGATAGATGTATATATTCAAGGAATTAAAACTTTCATACCAAAAAGGAATAGCTATTTCTTAATAACTTATTTCTAAATGCATGTACCTTTTTATCAGTAACATATTATATTCATATGTAAACACACGAAACCCGTAAGATTGACTGCAACATTTAAATTTAATTTGTCAAAATATTTTCGTCGCTTTGAGATGCAGCACGGAATTTTGTCAGTGAACAGGCCGCAATTTCAAAGCGAAGAAAATATTTTGAAAAATTAAATTTAGATGTTGATGTATATCTAACTGTGTTTCTGTGTTTTTATTTAGCTTATAAACACCTTCTACGCTGTAATTGTTTTTGTTTCTGCACACGATCTCAGATAAGGTCACAAGCTATGATGCAAGTACATCGCTGTAATAATTATATTCATTGAAATGCATAAATTGTTGCTCAAGCAAAGAACAAACTTGTAGGTAATTCATAGAGTTCTTCATTTACACTCTTATGAAAACGATAACATGACATGAACATTTATCAGTATGATCTCTTAATTCGCCTCTATGTTTCTGTAATACTGCAAGTCCTTCTTTGTATTATATAGAACCTCTCCTTGTTTATTCATCTTACAGATATTGTAAAATAAAATATAAATGAATATCACCTATTAAACAATGCTCTATTTATACATGATTGCACTGATACATAAAACATATGCATATATATATATATATATATATAATAATAATAATAATAATAATAATAATAATAATAATAATAATAATAATAATAATAGGGAGTATAACTCCAAACTTACAGGAAAAAATTCAATTAGTATTAAATCAAAGTTCACAATATAAATATATAAAATATAAATTAGACATAAAACCACTATTATGCAATTCAAACAATGATAGACATAAACCAAGTTATAAATAACAAATAAAATATATTTTTATAAAGCATATAACTAGATTACAAAATGTATAAAAATAAATAATCAATATATAAGTAAAACAAAACTACGTACGTTTCATGGTTATAATTGAATTCGAATTACAATTAAATTTAATCGAAATGAATTCAATTTAAAAGTATAGTCAATCGTCAGGTTAAAATTAATAGTTAAATAAATAAGCAAATAGATTTAAACAATATTTATTAAAAGATAAATAAAATAATGGTTTTTCGTATATAAGAAATTCCTTTAACTAAATTTGAAATTTAAAACATTAGGACCAGTTTCCTACAATACATTTATTATGTAAAATATTTAAGTTAAAAAAATAGAGGAAATAGTAAAATGTATTTATCTGTGAAGATATAATTTAGCTTTAAAAAACATTAATAAACTATAGAATATCTTTACCCTAGTTATACTCTAAAATTTAATTACCAAACTATTTAACAAAACAATTACTCTTAATATTTTTAGATTTTAGTTCGCATATAATAATTATAAAATAACAAATACATAAAAATAAGTATCTAAATTATAATCAACAACCAGGTTGTAAACTTTTACACTGGAAAGTGTGCCAGACATGGGGATTTGAAGCTGGAAACATGGTACAATCATGGATTGAAAGAGTACTGGAGTCGGGGCAATGTAAGATTCTGTGGTTCTTGCCCATTCAAACGGAAAAAATGCTAGAAAATAATAGACCGAACATAACAATTGTATATAAGGAAAAACGAAGTTGCTTACTAATCGACTCATCATGCCCATTTCATTCTAGAATCGTAAAGAAAGGGAAAGAAGAAATACAATCACTTAAAATTTGAAATAGGAAGAATTTGGAGCATGTGAATAGTTAAGGTCGTGTCTATAATAATTGGTGCGTTAGAAACAGTAAGCCAGGATATAAACAAATGGCTAAAGGAGATTGAAATAGAATGCCTGGTAGAGATCGAACAGGACATTTGTTTCTTAGGGAGAGCAAAGATTATCAGGAGGGTTCTATGCACTTGAAATACTGCTGTAACTTGTGTAAACCTATGGTTACAGGTAGTAATCCGCTTCCCACATAAATCCAACCAGGAATTAGACCGCACCATAGTCAAACCAAAATAATAATAATGATATCGATAATATTAATAGTATTGCTGTTGTTTTTGATGTTGCTGCTGTTATGTGTAGCATTTTTTAAAAATTGATGTATTCCTCTGTCCTCATTAATTACCAGATAGTAATTCCAATTGTATTTCTAAGTCTTATTAGAAGAACGTTTCAAATAAAAAGTGTGATGCAATTTACTAATGACTCAATAACAGCAATTCTGATATTAGCATTTAAATTCTCATTCATCATTTTTGTTCTAATTTGTAGCATTAACTAGTCGAGCGTCGAAGAAAATATAAGTTTCAGTTGACTACATATATATTTCGTGTTTCACTCTGATTGAGTTTTATTTACGTTTATATATTTGGATTCAGTAGAATATATTTTAATTCATTAAGTGCATCATCTTCGAAATGCTGCGATCCTTTCGGAACTTAGAAGTATATATTATCATTTTAGTATTCTTTACTTTGTAGCAGTTGCTATTTCTACGCTATATAAATCAATTCTGAAAGGTTGTAGATTGATGTTTGTGAACTAAGAAAATAAACCAGGCTTATGATTCATACTACTGCGACTTTTGAAATCCAATACATCAACTTTATTAGTTTTATTTTAGCAAGCTCCATTAAAACAATTTGTTACATATAATAATTAGGGGAATGATCAAAGTTTCTCTTACGTAAGCATTATAAAATGATTCAAATATTTGAAATCATTTTCAATTATTTTCTTAATTCTTTGCATCTAATATATATACCTAGAGAACTATCATTATATTTGTGTAACAGTTGGCTATACTTCTCGCGAGAATTTTATCTAGGGCGCAGTGACCACTCTAGTCCATAATAAAATGTCAGTTGTATTAACATGAATGTTTCACTCAATGTAAATGATTGGCTTTTCATAGAACGAAGCGATCACCTTATTGTTTGTTTATTAGTGACGTTTTCCTTTCGCTGCAAATCATGTTATTTAGATCATCATAAACTGATATATGCAAATTTTGAAAAGAGAAATTATGTACTAAATTGTCTCAGAATGTTAGTTGCAGTTTCTTGAACTATTGTTCTTCATGATGATCGCGTTTGGCTTTTGCTATGAAGCATTTTCTTTTTCCGAGTAAAATTTTACTCAATGACACGCTTTAAGTATTGTCTCACTTATATAGCTTTCTTTTGTCTACCTTTTCTAACGTACGTCTTCACTGTCTGGAGCGACTTCCCACAATAAAATCTAGAATTTGTAAAGGTAAAATCTACCTTTACAAATTTGCCTGTCACATCTAACATGCCAAATGCTTAAATAGCCTGCTGTACTAAGTTTACATTATGATTTTCAAAACGGTTCTCTATTAGGATACGCTAGCTGTTGGCGATTTCGTGCTGGCAAGTACAGACACCACTTTTTTCTGAATTGATCTATCCGTAAAAGCTAGCCTCATGTTCAACAGCATGTCTCCAAAATTTCGTAGACAATATTTCTTGTTACAATATTTCGTTTCCTTTGGATTCTTTTAAATTATTTCATGTTGATATTGAATTCGAGGCTGTGCAGATGTTTGTTGTAGTGGAAAAACATTGCTACTTTTTACAAAAATTGTTATAATGTGAGAATTTTATACTACTTAGGCATCGTAATTCAGTATCATATTTCCTAACTTTATTTTGTATATACTTTACGTATAACATGTCCTCTACTTTCTCCTCCGCTGATATCTACTTTTCATTGTTCTAAGATTCCGTAGCACTTCAAAACTTTTGTTGTCATTGATTATATCGACAACGAACGAAACACTTTAAATTAGTCAGTATGTCTTCAAATGTTTGTTGCAAAATTTCTAATGAGAATTAATGTGTCTTTACATATATTTATGCTTCCTTACTTCTATGTAAATTATAGTTGTAGACTAGCCTTGGTAGAAATGGATTAAATTATTTCTAGGTGTCTCTTGTTATTCATTGTCATTCATTTCACATTTCAAAATATAAGTTCGGATGACATCTTCATGGTTGTGCACCACCACCTCTCATATTAGCCCAATATCCCCGAAGTTATTTCTGCTTGTACAATAACGTTTTAGATTTCTATCTTTAAATGTTTTTAAAAATTGGAATTAGTAGGTTTTAAAACCATTATCAACGTTTGTATTGAATCGTACCACAAACATTTTAAAAAATATATACAACTTTTTCCTTCTTCATAGTCGCAAAACGTCTAGCTTCTAGCTGAATATCTGCTTAGTGTAAGTTTGACAATTGGTGAGTTGAACTACGTTCTGTACACCTTTGAAATTGGTGGAGTGCTGTACATAACCTTAATATCGAATAAGACAGAGTGACCGAAACAAAGAAGCAGAGAAACAGAGAAAATACTGTCTAGATTTAAGTATGTGTTTGTTCAGTTTTCGATTATTTTTGTTGCTATTCACTGCAACCACTCCAACTGAATATATAAGTTTGAGTGGATGCTTGGACTTATTTAATACGTTGTATTCCTCTCTTCCATGCGTCAGCTTCGCTTTCAATGCATATGGCCATTATTTGTGGACTGATATATGTCCACGAAAAAACCTGTGTATTAAAATAACAATTATTATTTATGTTCCTTTTACGACACAGTTAAATTTATTATGTGGCAAAACAATAAAACAGCTTCTACTCACAGCATTATTTATTGTGAAACTAGATGGGAATTTGATATAAAGTATCAAGTATGTTTCTTTTTTTATATAACATCATCTTCTTTTGGAGAATATACGCGCTTTTAAATTTTACTGACTTTCAAAACGATAACTATTTTAATGGAAAATTTTCATCATTGTAATCATTGCTACTGTCGTTAATATGAAAATGATGTAGCGTAGGCTCGAAACGTAAAAGACTTTTTCTATTCCTAAGCGTTATACTAATACATCTGTTTGCTTTGTACACAACCTGTCTTCGTCTTTTGTTTTTTTTTTCGTAAACTCTCCCTATATATATGTATATATATATATATATATATATATATATATATATATATATATATATATATATATATATATATATATATATATATATATGAAAGAATGTTTGAAAATGCAATTTTAAAGGATCTTTATTCACTTGACTCGTTTCCCTTTTTTTAGAAAAAGATTGTCAAAAGTAAAATGTAAAAGCTTTGTAAAAGCTTTGTTGTGTTAAGTACTGGTTGTCACAAAATATTACAATATTACAATACATAGGATTACATTAAAAATCATGTTTGTTTGGAAGTATCTACATATATATATATATATATATATACACAGAAAATTATAAGTTGAAAAAGGTCATATTTGGTGGTATATATATATACACAGAAGGAGATATATTTAGGAGTTTACAAAGAATCTTTTTACCATTGTTTACCTGTATTACCATTTTTTCCTTTTCTGTGAAGCTAAAGGCTAAATCTAAACAGAAAACGAAAAAATGGTAAAACAGGTCAGTTCATCTCAAATTCTTTGTAAACTCCTGAATATATTTCCTTCTGTGTATACATATACCACCAAATATGACCTTTTTAAATTCATAATTTTTTGTATATATATATAGATACGTCGAAACAAACATGATTTTTAATGAAATTCTAATATTTTTAATGAACTTTTTAATATTTTCTCAAGCGTTTTCCCTGTAATCTGTTTTTAACATTCTCTTATTATCATCATAAAATGTATATATGTATTGTAATATTTTGTGACGACCCGTACTTAACACAACAAAGCTTTTACAAAGCTATTACAATTTACTTTTGGCAATCTTTTTCTAAAAAGTGAAACCGATCAAGTGAATAAACATCTTTTCAAATTGCATTTTGAAACCTTCTTTCATATATATTTCCACTCGTGCGGTACCTTACAACTTCACTTTGTTATATATATATATATATATATGTATATATTCTGTAGAAGGATCAGCCGAGTGAACGTGATGAGACCCAGTATATAAGTCTCTAGCATAAACACGGCTTGTATATATAACACAGGTGACTCAGTAGTTTATCAATGAAATGTATTAATCAATACAATAAATACAGTTCGTCCCATATCGATATTACACAGAAAATTCTGATAACAGGCGCTATACAATTCCATTTCGAAAGCAACGCACATTGCGATAATCAAATTTCTAAATACTGCGATAAGCAGATCTCTAAAGAAATGGGATGGAATTGGTCCTTTAGCACTACAGTTGTTTCCTAAATAACGTTGTTGGGTTAATCAGACAGCAAGGCCCGTAATCAATGATTAAAATGCACGCAGTGGTCATTTACCGACTTCAGTCTTCACTCGGCAGATTATTGTCAAATAAAATGTCATATGTATCTGAGTAGAAAACACACCCTACAATTATGGGAATGAGGAATTTTACGTTACCTGCATAACATGTTTTTTACAAATAACTGTAGTACTTTACGATCTTTTCCACCCCTTTTATATATATATTTATATATATATATTTATATATATATATATGTATATGTATATATATATATATATATATATTATATATATATATAATATATATATATATAGAATGACTCTTGCCAGACACAACAATATATGTGTGTGTGTGTGTATGTATACACACGCATAAACAGATACATAAATTATACATTCTATGAGATTATGTATTATACATAGTATTATATATGTGATATATACAGAACACACTAACACAAACACAAACACACAAGCACACAAGTACACAAGCGTACACACATTTAGACTGTAGGTGAGTATGATCATAACTGACACATTATCTTATCTTAGATGTTAAAGACAATGGTTTAAACCCTCGCCTACAAAGCCATGTAGTACAAAAATAAGCAAGAGAAAGATATTAGATTGGAATTTCCATGTCTTAGAGAGTTTTCTGAAGAAAGACAGGCTTTCACTCAATGCTAGCTATTGAATGGTCATTGACTCTATCGCGTTCATCCCTCCTTTGAAAGGTTTTAATATTCGTCCTGTTCGGTGTCCGAGCAGGATCTGTAGGGTTTCATTGCCGCCGTTCCGACCATTCGACAGATTGTAGGGGTTACATGTTATCAGTAGCACTGAGAGTTATCAGATAACACGCTTGCATACTTATGTACACCTATACGTGTGTTTTGGCATAAATACATAGCACGTGATTCCCAGGTTGGTTCGAGCATAATCAGATAATTTGGAACATTATTTATCATATTAACAAATGTAGAAAATGGTAGAATATGTGTAGCTTGTTCTGACAAACATATATGGATGTTCAGTATATAATCTATGCGCTGACACAAAACACAGATCCCTTTTTCACTCGACAGTGTGTGATGCACCTAATTATGATATGCCTGGGATCCGTAGTCCTGCGGTTTATCAATCAGCTAGTACTCACTTAGATTACGCACCACGAAGGGCATGTACTTCTTCTCGTCATTGAGGAAACAAAATCATGTAGCACATAGAACTCTCATCACTATTTACAGTTTGCTTGATATTATCACTGCAGTCGAAATAGCAAAGTCTATACTCTTCTAACACCATTAGACGAGCTCTTCCAGCCGTCTCGACAGTATAACGAAGTCAAAAATTACACGGAACAGGTAAAGAAACTTCGAATTTGAAGGGAGTTAATTCTAATGATGGGGAAGTAGGTAAGTTGAGTAAAAAGATCAACTTTTACTAACAAGTTCAGTGTTTTTTGTCGAGGCTATCATGGCCAAACAACGTATTCAAAATATTACTTCCAACTCTAAAAATAATTGGAAACTGCCTAAGCAAATAGCTTTGGCACTGGCTCGATTCCCTCCACGTTTTGTAACACCAATTGATATTACAATATGCTTCATCATTCAGGGGCTTCCATTCTTAGTATGACCAGGTCAACTAATTCGGTTTTACACAGACAGGGATATTGGGATAATAATGAAAGACATCAAAACGAAAGACATCATGGTACATTCCTATAGATTCTCAAGAAACTATATGTTTAAGCAACGTGGCATGTCCTTTCTCACACAAATGTCCAGAAAAAGGAAATAGAAACAGTAGGGTATTATACAGGCTAAAAATATGAAATTCTGTCAACTGTTAAAACAATAACTTTACGTCGATCATGAGCTTCCTAATTACAACTAGGGCAGAATTTTTCACAAGTATATACACCACTCGCAAAGAATTTCAGAGTGAATGTCCTGCTAAAATAACGTTCACTGTGACACGCGAGGAAAACACAGCCAAAAATGGACAATACCATGAAATTCCTAGTTAACAACTTAAGGGTATGAAGATAACGAAGAAAAGCCGGAAATGGCAGAAAAGGGAGTTATAATAATGAACAACCTGCTTATGAACTACAGTTATTGTTAATAATAAATGGCGTCTTTAGATGGGTGTTTTTTCCGATGCCCGATTACTCTCTTTTTCAAATCTAAACTAACCATTTTAAAATTATATTTTGAGATGAAAATCAACGGTTCCAAGGTCACGGAATAGTGGAATCCCTTCGAAAATTTTCTGTACAGAGTAAACCACAATAATAATTTTAGATGATCGAAGTATTCAACATTTAACAAATCATGAATAGTTATTACTAACATGAGCAGAAAGCCATATGACAGACGATGAATCCCAAACTTGAATATTGATATATCAAATTTGTCCATCAAATATACTCATTGTACTCATCTCATAATTGTCTATAATGATATCTGGCGCGGATCACTGTATGCCTCAATGATTGTAGCTACTTCAGTAGGGCGTTCACTCTGACGTCCTTTGCTAATGGGCATGTAATTGTGATAACTTCTGTCCTAACTATATTTGTGCTACGAATCAGCTTAAGTATAGATGACTAGGATTATTAAAAGAAATAAAAACAATAACCAGAAAAGTTAAATCCCAAAGTTAAACTTTAAAATACTTGTAAACCAGATGTCTCGAATGATAGCTACCACCACTTGTAATATCAAAACGCTTGTCTACTTAGATTCATAATAATACTGACGAATCTGACAGACTTGAAGAAAGCCATCTTATCCTACGCAAGTGAACTCTGTAAAATCGGGAAAAGAATGAAATCTTTAAACAAAATATTACCCATTATTTTAAGCCGGAATATTTTGTGTTATTTTCAAGCAAAATACTACATGTGTCAATTGTTTAATAATTATACAAAATAAGAAAGTAATATAATGCTGTATTTCATTTACAAGCAACGAGTTAATGAGGGAAAATGTTCTTTTTGCAATGAAAATAAGAAATACTGGACTACCTAATCGCATTTTTTTTTCAAAAATATTTATATTTCATTATTAATAAAGCAGTTTCGATAATCAAAGCGTCATCAGATTATCGCTCAAATGTGGATAAACTTTTAAATTAGAACCTGCCTTATTTTCATAGAATAACATGAAACAGCATTTGGAATATAAAACAAGGTGAACGTAGACTAATTAGTCAGTAAAGACAGACGAGTTAAACAATTTTTCCTTAGACTCTATGTTATTCTGTTTTTGCTCTTTTTTTAAGTATGACCTGTCACAAGAGGTTACAGAAAATATCTTACGACTTGCAAACATTATTTTAAGATAGTCTTACATATCCTGCAGCACTAATATTGTGGCCAAATATAAATTTGATGTGGGAAACTTTTATCATAAAAGTTAAAATTAAAGTGAAAAAATAATGGAAATCAAGTAATGGAAATCAAATAAATGCCCGCTATAAACAGCGTTTTATTGTATTAGCAAAGATCACCAAAGGTTATATATATGGGTATGAGGAAAAGTAATTTACTTATAAACAAAATGGTATATGAAACAAGCACTTATGAAAAAAGATATAGATGAGTATAAAATTTATGAGCAAAGCTATAGAATGAATACGATGCAATGCAGAAACTATGAGAATAAATGCATTACTCAGGAAGAATACGATGTTTACAACTTAAGTGTTGACAGATACATGACTGGTCTCTCATAAACTTACATTTCTTAAATAAGCAATGAAAACACCGGCATTTAAGCGGTTAACGGAAGCTAATAGCGCAGCAGTAATGCAGACAGTATATACAAGTATACATATCACGGTGGGAAATATTTGAGATCTCAACAGCTTTCAGAGAAACATTGTCGCTCAAAGAATATCCGGCAAAGTTAAAAATAATTAACATAGTCATTGTTGGGAAATCTTATATCATTAATTTAGGAGTAAATTCCTGGAAACTTATTCCGAGACTCATGACATCTCATGGCTTGAACAAATAAATTACTTCAGCTTTCTACAGAAAATTCAACAGGCGCAGCAACAAAAGAATTTGTATGGATATCCAACCTATTGTTTGGATTTGGACTCCATCACGAACATGCAGATTGGTAACGACGCAACAACATACTTTCATTTAATTGTCAAAGATATTACATTACAAAAACACATTTTTGTGGCTGTCTGCGCTACATTTCGATAAAAGGCGCAATTTAGCGGATTGGAATTTGTAATTATATAAAATATCTTGATTTTTCTTCTTAACTTTCATATAGTCAGGTATTCATCTATACTCAGGTAAGTTTATTTTTAGGAAAATTTTCTTTCTGAACATTTATCAAAAATTAGAATAATTTCTTACAAAGCAGCAGTCGTTCTTACACTATCCAGCCGCAAATATAAAAGACTCTATAAGATATATCAAATATCAAAATAATATACATAATTGTTAATAGTACTATGTTGTACGAAGAAAAACCTCAATAAATGCCATCGGTGTCATTTTGATTTAATGTCTACTGCAGCGTTTTTCAACTGGGGCTCCCCAGAAACCTAGGGTTCTTCAAAAGCTTCCTAGGGTTTCCGCGAGAAGGAGTGAGAGAAGTTAATGCTAATTTCATGATCGTAATATTATTATACAGGTACATTATATGTGCATGTATATACGTGTTATGTATTTATGTGTGTTTGTGTGCATATACATACATTATATATATATATATATATTATATATATATATATATATATTATATATATATATATATATATATATATATATTATATATATATATATATAGTTACTGCCAAGCAAACACGGCAGTTAAGAAAAACAGGATGAATGCTAATCAGCTCCAAGAGGCCATTGCCTCTAGCTAGATATGTGGCACACAAACATGTATCCATTACAACCTTCGAACAGGGGAAGTCATCAGCTTCCCCTTGCTAGTTCAACAACTACAGAGTAGTTTCGGGTTATTTGCCCCTTATCAATGCGGAGTAGCTGAACCCTCCAGGCACATATATATATATATATATATATATATATATATATATATATATATATATATATATATGGAAAAATTGTGAGAAATATATGGTATATAATATTTTGTGCAGGGGTTTCTTGAGACGTAAATTATTTTAAGAGTTACGCAAGGGAAAAAAGTTGACAAACACTGGTCTAATGATATAGAAGATGTATAAACGAACGGGGTAGTTTGGTATGTGCCTTATATCGGAATTCGGCTTCAACTTCCTGTATTGTCAAATATGACCACTCCCGTTTTATTCTCTTATTAAAGTTAGCTCCATATCAACATTTCATAGAAGTCTCTGAGTTAGAGTATAAATAAGTCCAACACAATTATTCGTTACTAAAGTTACTTCTAGAAACGCATTGTTCATCAACTTGCGTACGAATCAAGATATTAGCCATACCGAATTCGTTCGACGCCATGAAAGTAGCAGTTAATTTTCTTTAAAATCAAATACGAACGTTTAAAGATAAAAAAAAGTAGCCATATCATATTCTACTATAATATTTTGACGTTATGTGGAATTATTGGTACCACTAATGATTGATTTTATCATTACTGAGTTCGCTGAATTGATAGGAAGTCATGCAGGATATCCATATATAAAAGAAAAAAACGAAATTATAAAAGTAGTTATAATCAGCCATAATATTTCCAGCAAACTGAATTTATGTACGAAATATGACGATAGATTTGCTGAATCATTGGTATGATCAACAAAAGAGTACTTGGAATATTTATTTACCATTTTTTAAGATCCGATTTCAAATCTGGCGAGAGTATGTTTTTTGTCTTTCTTCTTTCCAAGTTCGACGAATTAAATTAGCAATCACGCACTTAGATCGATTTAATCGATTATAACAACCTTTAAAATACGAAGCAGCAGCAGCAGTTGTTGTTGTTGTAGTAGTAGTAGTAGTAGTAGTAGTAGTAGTAGTAGTAGTAGTATAGTAGTAGTAGTTACATGTTGTGGCTAATAAGAAATTAGTGCGAATATTTATATTTATATGAAGCCAAACAACTTCAATAATAAACTAGTGAATTAATTACAGAAGTGGCCTTCATTATTTTAGTTATTTATATGATGGGTAGATGGATGAATCGTTAGCACGCTGGCCAAAATGGTGCAATGCAGTCAATAATAAGTGAAAGATGGATAGAGTGAGAGAGACAGACAGACAGACAGACAGACAGACAGACAGACAGAGCAAAGACAGAGAGATAGAAAGTAAGAAAATGAAAGAAAAAATCGACATGAGTACCTAATTACTCTGCGGTTCAACGAAGTTAATGGTGATCAAGTAAATGCAATTAATTCGAAACAACGATTTGTCTAGAGTTCCCTTATACTCCCCGAAAGAAATGTTGGTGCTTTCTCATTTTATAATAATTAGAATTTTTCTTGCTTTTATTGGTAAAAAAAACCTACTGAGATGTATTTCCTCATCTGACTGTAATAAAAGAAAGGTTCCTAATAGAGCGTGGAAAGCTGTTGAACAAACGAAATATATGTGACGTGTTCAAAAAAGTTCAGCCGATAATACGATTGCAGAGAGAGTATAATCTCTTTGAGCTACGCGAATTCCCTTTGTTCAAAAAGTTGAAAATATGTTTTCCATTCATGCACTGAAAGAAACAATAAATACTAATTTCGAATTTCCGTGCATATTACCATGAATTTCAAGAAATGAACTTAGCTTGAATTGAAGATATTTACATGTAGTGTAGTTGTACGAAAAGCATGCAAAATTGTTTTTCGTCAACTGATGCAGGTCATTCATTTTGCATATTTTGGTAGTGCGTCACTTCTATAAGAATGTACAACTCAGCATAGACTCCAATACGAGCGTTGCATTTGCACCATTGCTGAACCCAGCTCGAGAGCACTCTTTGAAAAGTGCACTGTTGTAGCCATCTCTCTACACCCACTTTCACTATGTCTATACCATAAAAGCGTTATCCTCGAAGGGTGGCTTTCATTGAACCGAACAGGTGAAAGTCACTAGATAGGGGACAACTGGCCCATTCACTTTCCTGATTTCATTATTTATTTCCTAAGATGTGTTTGGTGTCGTAATGCCATTGTGGCCATAATGAGTGTGAATCGTCTTCAGATTCTTGCCTTCTCTAAAACCTTTGAAATTCTCAATGTATTGCTCGCTGTTCCAGATACAGCATCCTTCGTGAAAATCAAGAAGGATAACATCCTTTCTAACCCTCAAAAACAATCACCTTGACTTTCTGTACTGATCATTAGCTCTTGAAATTCTTAGGCCATGGAGAACTCGTATGTTTCCATTACTTTCCCTGCGCATTCTTTCCGGATCATAAACATACATTCACATTTTATTCGCTGTCACCAGATCGAAAAACATATCTCTATTGGTTTCAAACGGTTTCAGCATATCAAAGCAGATTTCCACTGTCACTTCTTTAAATCCAATTTTCAAAACGTTTCCCACCATTTTCTGTGATCAGAGTGATCACAGTCTAGTCTTGTATCAAGCTCACATATTTTAACTCATCTGATTATGAAATTCAAATCGTCCACCGATGGTAATTCATGACGCTGGGTGCATTTCTTGGCATTCCATTGTACGGGTTGTCTTCGACGCAAGTATACTTTTCATTAAACTTCTGCATTCCTCTATCCATAGTACTCTTATCAATGATGCTATCAGTTTAAATAATGCAATACCCTTCTGTAGACGTTGAAGAGACTGCACCGTTTTTTTGATGAGGCCTTGGTTGTTTAGCTTGGAATCCATTCGTTATCTGTAAGAAAAAAAGAATTCAAGAAGGAAGTTAATATAGTTATCCCACCAACCGGAACAGTTTGAACAAACTATGCCAATTAATAAATTAGTCATGTTCATATTTGCATGACTATCGGTACCACACTTCTATATGTGCATATGTATATATATATAGCTATCATCTATATGTGCCTATGTATGTATATATGTGTGTAAATATGCATACATTTATGTTTATAAACAGATTTGTATGTTCTAGCTGCTCTCGTTGATTAGCCATTGCCAGATCGGAACAAGTAGAATCGTGACTAAGACGTAACTTCCATAACATTCTATTTTGTGTATAACTAGGAATATAATGGCGAATGCGTCTCTCGCTTTCCAAGTGAGAAGGGTGGCATCTAAGGAAATTATGATTGTTATTTTTGCAAAGTTGCTCATCCACATAAAGGATGTTTCTGATCTGCTTCCTACAACAAATATCAAAGGAATTCAATCATGGAAACTGTCTTTTACACATCGCATTACACAGAACTGCAGATGATTTATATTCCTTTAAGAAACGCATGTCTCGCTCCACTTTTCCATTTATACACGCATTACACCAATACAGGCTAATGAGTTAAGATTTCACATATATAACTGCCGTTATAATTGAACGCAATCTTCTCTTTCGTTTCTAATCTCACACACTCTCACACACATGGCACATCATCTACCGCACCAAATATACACATCATTGACAACGTGCAGCAAAAAGGTTGCAAATCTGTATACAAATTCCATAAAAATATTATCCAATAGAGATATGGCAGGAATGGCAACATTTACATGTATAAGGAAATATTCGTTGAATATATATATATATATATATATATAGAGAGAGAGAGAGAGAGAGAGAGACAGACAGACAGACAGACAGATAGATACATACATACATAAATAGATAGTTAGATAGATATGTATGCATATATGGATGTATGCATGTGTATATACAGATATACATATTCGTGCATACACTCAAATAAAGAGATACATTTATGATCAAGGAATACTGCTCATCAAAGATATAAAGACAACTCTAGAAAAACACACAGCAGAAACATTTCCAGGCTCTCCATAAGTCACGCCTATTCAAGCGTCAGCTGTAATGATCAACACAAACTTACTTTGTTCGCGAATTGTCAATTCTCTTATTAAGACCTAATAATATATCAGTATAAAAAATATTTTTTGAAGAGCTTTTCCATATTTGTAGGGGAACAAATTCCCTAAGCATTGTATATATACAAATTAAGTAAATAGAAAACATTCTACGGGTTTGCAAACCTTTCCTCATCAACTTGTTCTGGGCTCTTCCCAAACGAAGTGCTACTGATTTTCTGTTTACTAATAGTGGTAGTTCTGAAACTCTGCATTACCTTAATTACCAACTGCTCGTATATTATCTGTTGCATTTTATTAATTTTTGTGTTATATTCAGCTATATATATTTTGTTATATGTTTTGTTATTTTTCCTTCTTAATTTTTTGGTGTTTGCAATGGTTTTCGTGAAAATCTCTCGGCACAGTGAGAGTATTTTTCTCTATAATGCCCCTAAAATTACACTTATTCCCCAACGTGAATATTTCTGTTTGTTGTTTCTTTTTTTGTTTTTTAACTCGATTTATAAGAAAGTATTTCTTCCATCACAACACGCAAGACACCAAAATACATATCTGGACACCTTCCAAACCAAATTTATAATCACCCCACTACGCAAAATACAGGTTCCGCCAGCTCATGCTCTACGCTGCAATGTACATTTTGTGCGTACATTTGCTGTCTTCAAAATTTCAAAATCACACGTCAGAATTTGCATCCATGGTGAACCAGCTGCAAATATAACCGAAGTAAAGCTTTTCAATGCAGATATAATACAAGATGATATCAACATTTAATGAGTCCCAGAATATTGCTTTCCATGGAAATTTTATCCTTTACAATTTCGTATCATATATACATGGGTAAATATCCTTCTTATTGAATGATAAATATCCTCAGGTTGAAATATTTAGTATAAAGACTATATGTGGGTTAGTACATAGTGTGTGCCTATGTGCATGTATGTGTATATGTGGCTGAGCATGTGTACGAGTACTCATAATTGTACATTAAGATATGCATTTCCTATTTTATGTGTTGGCAAGCCTATAGTCCTATTAGGTAACGAATACACAAAATAATATAACCAAATAGTTTTACAAGTGGGAATTTTGACTGGTGACTGTTAGTGCTGCCGCCTAAGGTTGCTTTCGGAGTAAGAGATGGAGAGAAAGAGAGTTTGTCAAGAAATAGAAGGGAGGGAGAATTTTCCTTTAAAGAGAGAGAATCGCTCAGGGCTCATAATCTATCTTTCGTTTGCTTTATTATGCGGTGTATTTTTTTTTCTTATCGGTGAGAGAACATATGAATATTTAAAATATTCATTATTTGAAATACCCCACGGTATATGCTGAAGGTTGTTTTTATTTTCTGTAATAATTTCAGCTGCGTGATTGTTAATTACACAAAGGCACTTGGTAGTACACAATGGAATAACGAGTCAAATAAATAACAGAAGTATTCTGATATATTATTGAAAAGATAAAGAAAATTTCACTAAATGAAAGTAATAAACATTTCATAAGAATGAAGAAATATGTATTAAACACTGAACTCTAGCGTATTTTTATGTACGTATATAATTCATGTGTATACAGTCATATACACGTCCGGAAACCGCAACAGAAACAACACATGTGAAAATACAGATACACATGCAGACAGATTCACCTACACATACACACACGCAACCGTATATTTGTGCATATTGCTATACAATTTTTGAGACATTCCCTTACTATACCTTCATACATGAGGCTACTAATTATAGTGTACAATACAATGAATGAAGACATGGAAACTTACACGCAGACAAACAGATATATAAATTTTCATACTATATTTAGACTATAAACAGTGTATGTTATTGAAAAATAGGAAAGAACTCTATAATCAACATTATACTGTTTATTTAATCTGAGCGAATTCACCCGACCATGTGGTAAGAGGCTTGCTTCCCTATCATATGGCTCCAGGTCCGGTCCAACTGCGTAACACTTGGGTAAGTGTCTTCTACTGAAAAGGGCATGTGTCCAATGTCAGAAAATAAACTAAAGAAGCAAGCGAGAGTGGTTAGGAAGAAGGGTTACTTAACTGGAGTAGAAATATCTCGGATTAGTGAGAGTCTAAGAGACCTTGCGCATGGTCTACAAAGGATGGTCGGAATTGAAAACTGAGAGGTAAGAGTTGAAAGCAGAGATAAGAGTAGACAGGAGAAACAGGGAAATGGTGTTGGGGTCTCTTAAGGATGAGGAACAGGAACGTTGCACAATGAACCCTGATACTATGGTGGGTGGACATGCTGAGGAAATGAACCAACTAGATAATGAATTGCTTGAAATTCCAAGACGACTCATCGTCTTGATGAATGCTCCAGACGAAGACATCCCCATGAATATGAGAAGGCTAGACAGGTGTATAATAAATAAAGTAACACAAAAGATAAATACAGTCATATCATATATCCAGGTCATAGCACAAACAAGGAATCTTCTCCGAGCTATTGCACTAATTGCTGAGGAGAATTTACAACTTAAGAAAAAAAAAAATATCGAACATTAGATTCCGTAGGAAACTATTAAATCGGACTGGATATTTCCCGGTAAACAGAATCTGGCATTTGGTGCTCGATCAAGCTCGGCAAAAAGTCATTAGTGGAGTCCCTCAAAGCACTGTACTGAGCCTATTCCTTTTCCTTATTTGTATACATTTATATATTTTTCTCCCTTTGTGCCTGTGTGTAATGAGAGGTGTCTGTATTGGTTTATATATGTCTGTGTTAGATGCGTGTTTTCAGTTGTTTTTTTGTTTATAGATATATGAAACTAAGTTATGTAAGTATATATAATCATTCCTTCCTTGAAAGGATATGTTTTCTTCTTGTTTGCCTAAGGAATAAGAAATAATCAGATTTGCCTTGGCTTCATACGGAAAGTAAGTTATTGCAGAGTGTTTTATATTGTTATATGTCTTTTAATAAAATACATATCTTCTTATGCTTCAAAATCATCGTCTTGAAAATTGTCCACACATTAGCCTCAAACACACGCACGCACACACACACAAACACACACGCGCACACACATATACACACACACACACAAACACCTGGGGACACACATACACACAGGCATACACAGGCAAGCACGTACGAAAGCACACATTTCTACACACATTTTTATTTGGCTATATTTTATGTATTTATGTCTAAATAATATATATACATATATTTGTGTGTGTGTGTGTGTGTGTATGTGTGTGTGTGTGTATGTATACATGCGTCTGTGTATGCATACATATCTCTATATACTCTAACCTGAATAAAACCTATTCAATACAAAAAGTTAAAGTAATATAAGAAATATGCACAGTTAAAACAAAGAAATCTTATATCGATCTTACATGAATTTCATCTCACCCAATGTAGAAAAGTTAATAGAACTCCTCTGTAATACTTCTTATACCTGTAATATCTCAATGCTTGTTTTGTGTTTCCAATAGTTGCGTGATATTTATTGGTGCCTCCTGATTCTCAAAAATTCCCCTTGCTGATTAATCTTCTCTTTTCTGTATTGCATAAATTCTGAAGTTTCATAAAATTTCTTCATAAAGATAGAGTAGTAATTTACCGTTACTGTCTACTGGTTTATGTGCACTTACGTCTGTAATTCTCCTTTCTTGAGTCAAGGCTTGAGCCTCAATTATGTATAAGGCTGATGTAACAGATTCGAATGGTGCAACAAGGGCATATATTGGAATGACGGGTAATACTTTCAAAGAAAGACATACGCTACATGTTGCTTCATTCATAAAAAAAAACACACATCACTATCCAGTATTGCATGGACATAGAAATAGAGAATCGTGTGCATTATTAGAAGTTTATGCATAAAAGACAAATGTCCCCATAAATTTACGCTGAGTACCCCATTACACAAATATATGGGCACCACACATATCCATGACATTATGACTTATGAACACATTACATATATTATAATAACGATATATAAAACCAGGAAGATAATAAACTAGAAGTTGTTCCCCTCTTATGAATATTTGTTTACTTTTCTCCAAAACCACGCGCGAACTCACAATTCTTAAGAGATCGAACTCGCAGAATTGTTAGCACTCCGGAGCAATTGCTGAGCGCTATTTCATCCGGTTTTCCATTATGAGTTTACTTTCTGCCGAGATCGACTTTGCTTTCGTTCTTTCAGAGTTTATAAGCGAAGTTGAGAACTGGACTCGATGTCAAATACTTACTACCTCCCTCCAAAACTGGTGGTCTCGTGTCAAAATTGAAACGCGTTACTATTTACAAATCATAGACTGGGCTCATCTCTTTCTCTCTCACTGATCCTCGTTGTGTCTAATTCTCCTTCTACCACTACCTCCCCCCACCCTCATTCTTTCTCTTCATTTTTCCATTTGTCGCACCGATCTCAATAAAATTGTCCGCGATTTTAAGGAGGCGCTAATTTTTTTTTTCTTTCTTTTTATGAATATGCACTTGAGATATTTTCATGACGCACTTCAAATGAGGTTATAATTATAAATATGCCTTAACTCATGGAAACATGTTTAACATAGCAATTATAAAATATAATATTTATAAAAAACATAAAATATCAAATTGATTTATTTCTCTGCTGTCGTAGAAATGCAAACGCCATGCACTTAAAATATATTATTAACTATCAAGAGCAAAAGAAGCAGGATCGCAAAATATATTTAATTCTTGTTCTGCATAATTATCAAAGAAAGCACATAACGCGCATAAATCGAGACTGAATTAATGGAGGAACACGCAAATTATTATCAACAATTAATAATAATTAAAGAATTATAATTTAATTAAACTTCGTGAAATAATATTTAAAGGGATTTCTCGATCATGATTGAGTTCAAAATGCGGTAAAAAATCGCAGGAATAAGCAAAGATTATATTCTTCAATGGCAGAAAACAAACAAAAAAAAAGATAGAATGTTGAAGTGTTTTACTTGTTCACAATATAACACTGGAATGACATTCGTTCAACTTTTAGCTTATGTGTGTACGCGTGCGCGTGTGTGTGTTTGTGTGTATGTACGTGTGTGTGTGTGTGCGTTTGTGTGTAGTTAGAAGGGAGCCTTGTTGCTTGTGGAGCAAGAAAGAAAAGTTAAGCTGGAAGTCAGGGAGAGATGACAAGTCAGAAGGTATTACGTATCAGGGTCGAAAAACCTGATGATGACTGGATACCATCTGATGACATCAACTCCTCCTGGTCAAAGTTTAATTCACCTCGGTGAATGGAAAAGAAACCAAAGATATACATTATACAGTTCGATTGTCTGTTCTTTTGTCTTGTTTATTTCGAGGTTAGGACACCCTCTTCAGGAAATCTTGGGAGAAATGGTGTTGTAAGCTGACTTCTCGATTCTGTAATATGTCTATAGACTTCCTGAAGGTGTTCTAACACCGAAATATTGAAAGACAGGGTAAAAGTCGAAATCAACAAGTGTAATTTTATCTTTCAAGTTGAATTGTTTTGTTTGAAAATTTAAAACATTTACATGTGTGCGCGTGCGCGTGTGTGGATATGAAGATACATGGGTTGGACAAAATAATGGATAGACCTAGCATCATAGCATCATAATTTTAAAATATCAATAAAACTGTCAAATACCTATTTGTTTTTTTTAATTTATTATTAGTGTTGCTTAATAAGTTTTGCTAAAATGGCTCTCTCTTTTCAGACATCATCAGAAAAAGGTAATTAAAATTCATTAGAATGACAAATCTATCGGACTTTCGAAGAGGTCAAATTGTTGGTACTCGTATTGCAGGCGCTAGCGTAACGAAAACAGCCGAAATGTTTGATATATCAAGAAGTAGTGTTTCGAAAGTAATGACAGCCTTAGTGAGAGGGAGAAACCTCTTCGTCGAAACAAAACTCCAGAAGAAAACAAAAATTTTCAGATAGGGACCTTCGGATTCTTACACGCATTGTTAAAATGTATCCCAAAAGTACAGCTCCCAAAATTACTACAGAGCTTAATGACCACCCAGTTTCCATAAAAACTGCTCAGCAGAAGCTACACAAAGCCGGATTTTATGGGAGGGCTGCAATCAGAAAACAACTACTTTCAAAAACAAACGTTGCAAAGCGTTTAGAGTGGAGTAAAATCCCACAGAATTGGTCTCTAGAGCAGTGGAAGAATGCTATTTTCTCGGTCGAGTGATCCTTTACCTTATTTCCGACCACCGGCCGAGTAAATGTGTGGGGACAGCCAAAAGAAGCATTTGATCTAGACTGCCTTCTTCCAACTGTTAAACATGGAGGAGGATCTGTGATGATCGGGGGGGGGATATCTTGGACGTCCGCCAGCCCAATGGTTTCTCTTCATGGCAGAATTAATAGTCCAGACTATTTAAGCATTTTATTTGATCAAATTTATCCTGTGGCTGCGGAACTGTTTCCGGAGGGAAACGCAATCTTTCAGGATGATAATGCACCAATTCACACAGCTAAAGTTGTTACCAAATGGCACGAGGAACATTCTAGTGAAGCTGAACATCCTTTCTGGCCACCACAGTCCTCAAATCTCTATATTATTGAACATTTATGGTGCATTTTAGAAAAACAAGTAAGGAGTCGATATTACCCACTATCATC
The DNA here is from genome assembly GCF_006345805.1 of Octopus sinensis. Classification (NCBI taxonomy): domain Eukaryota; kingdom Metazoa; phylum Mollusca; class Cephalopoda; order Octopoda; family Octopodidae; genus Octopus; species Octopus sinensis. The sequence continues at coordinate 77,303,175 of NC_042998.1, read as the reverse complement.
ACTACAGGCACTGGAGATTGTTTAATCTGAAGAATGGATAAATATTCTTTTGGAAACAATTCAAACTTTGTGCGATTCCGTACCTCGTAGAATCCAAGCTGTAATTACTGCCAAAGGCGGTCCTACCTCACATTAAAATAAAGTTGTTTGAAGATTTAAGGTATTTCCATTATTAGATTGACATATAAATAGAAATAGAAAGATACATACATCATATACAAATTTCGCATCACCAATTGTGAACATTAATATAAAAGAGGGAACTGCATAATTATTTGCCATGTATTGTCACAATTTCCGAATTTATGAAGTAATATTTATCCCATCGTTGCAGTTATTAGCGACATGATTTACATGACATAGCAATGAAAATTGAAATCTGCTTTCCGCAGCAATTTCATTGCTCTGAACTTTCAATTTCTCTTTCTACCACTTCTTATTACAGGATACACAGATAGATGTAAGCCTTTATTTGGCTTCTTTATGCAATTACTTGTAAGCAAGTTCAGTTAATTGATAGAAAGCCAGTACTAAGCAGTAATGTCTAGCTTGCATATGGAGCTAAAATAAGAAATTTCATTTGTAGATCTTGAGCAGAATAAGTATCTTAGATAATTATTATATTGTTATAGTGATAACCTATTCCTTTGCACGAACTCCATTTTATTCTTTCGTAGAAAGTTTAATTGCAAAAATTCCTAATGAAAATAAAAATTGAGCAGAAGGTTATCTCTTGTTTATCAACTCTTTGTTCATGATATAAAGGCTCGAACTGTGAGCCGAAAAGCCTATGCTTAATAATCCGTCATTGAGTATCTTCATTATTGAAAATCGAAGTAAAGAGTCAACGCGCAGTTAAATCACGCAGCAGCAAACAACGTAAACGACATGTGAGTTGCTTTTTCTAACCGACCTGCGCTCTTTTCAAGTAATTCGAGGTATTTACAAAATAAGGGGAAGACATTGAATGATATGATATTAAAAATATTTTGATATAGTTCGCTCATTTGTTTTCATATTTGCTCCGAACTCATGTGTTTTTCTGGGTTTTCTTTCAAATCAATGTTACGGTAATTGCTATTCTACGAGATTAGATTTACTGTTATTAACCAAACAAACACATATGCACACATATTTCTTTCATGTCATCCGTAGGCAATAAATTACACTTGATATTTGAGTCAATACACACACAGATGCAGAGACACACGCTCACATATACAGATACAGAGACCACGCTCACACACATATATATATACATACATACATATTTGTATATAAAAATATTGAAATGAGGGAGCATGGGCTAACGATTAGGGTGCTGTAGCCACGATCACAAGATCATGGTTTCATTTCCTCGCCCGTGTGGTACAGGGTGTTCTTGAGCAAAGCACTCTATCTCTCATTGCTCGGAGGTCACTTCAACGCCAGACACATGGTAGACCATGCACCTTTTTAGGTAACGTTGATTTGACAGACGAAGTGAACTAATGAACAGCATAGACATTTGATTATTATAAACGAAGTATATGTGACGGCTGTTCAGCAAGAGATTCTCGAACTGCAACAAAATACAAACATATGTCCACGTACATTCGGCAGCCTGAATTAGACGAGATAGGTTCCTGTAGCGTTCCTATGAAACTTAAAGTTTTATGGGGCTAAATCAAAATGTTCTAGATAACACGAACACACAAAGACACACACAGGCACATAGACACACATACACACACACACATATACATAATGTATCTCTGTTTGTTTGTATGTATGTATGTATGCATGTATGTATGTATGTATGTATGTATGTATGTATGTATGTATGTATGTATGTATGTATGTATATCGCTTCTGATTTTTTAATATTTCACTGAGGAGGGAACTGTTTTCCAACAAAGATACAAGGCTCCATCTTTGGGATGTAGTTAACACAGACACATTCACATTTGGAACTTGAGAAAAGTCTTGCATATTTTTACTGTTCCTCTCGCAGATTTTACTGTTCCTCTCGCAGATTGGACTTATAATGTCCGAATCAGCCGGTCAATTTCTCCTTCTTAAAATCCCAATTTATCCAGATTCTGTATGTATGTATGTATGTATGTATGTATGTATGTATGTATGTATGTATGTATGTATGTATGTATGTATGTATGTATGTATTTATGTATGTATGTATGTATGTATGTATATATGTAAGTATGTATGTATGTATTCTCATGCATATAGTTGCCTATCTAGACATCTTCATATATATTTAATTGATAAACTTCCGGAAAAGTTTACAGATTTTTACAGTTCCAGTGATAGAGGGGATCTGTAGTCTTCGAATCAGCTTTCTCCTTTCTGGTTTTAAGAAGCCTAATTCCTCAAGATTGGCATTTAGGCGGTGTGTTTCATATCTCAGGGCCCCTGAACATGTAAACTGGATAGAGTAACGGCAGATTCCTCGATAGTTCAGAATAGGTATTCTCTTTTTCACTGATTTTCAGCTTTATGTTAACATCCACTGGGAAGCTAATTTCTACAACTGTGGACAGTTTGTCTTCTCTATCCCAAATCATTATTTCAGGTGTGTTGTACTTACATTTTGTTGAGGTCTCCACTGATACATTCCCCCAGGATTCGATTTTATTATGAGGGGCTATGGTTTCTACCATATTGTGGGTTCTTATTTCTTTGTCCTCGGGATTATCCTCGTTACGGATTTCATTATCTAGTGTCCTAGCTATAACTTCGTGTCTCATCGGTATATAATACTGTAATGACAATTTCGGACACCTGCTTATGATGTAGTTGATATCTTCAGTGTGAACTCCACAAAGTATGCATCGGCTGTTACACTTTACGGCTTTACCTGCATCTCTATCCCTTTTGTGCATCAGGTACTTGGCTGATATTTCCTGTTCCTGGATTGCAAACGCATACTCTTCAAAATGGGAGATAATAATCAAACAAAGTGTGTTGCTCAAGCAGTTACCTCCCAAGTCTAGTGATGTTTTCAGCCTCATGTATGCAAACTTGGTCAAGGGATACACTTCGACATTTGGTGGTTAAAAGATGTTGCCAAAGGGATATGATGCGATATTTAAAGGCATTTTAGATCGATCTTAAGCCTCTTCCACCTTGTTTTTGTCTTAGGTAGAGGCGGTCTACATCACTGTTTATGTGGAAATTATGTATACTTATTATTTTTTGGGTTTTCACATCAATGGCTCGGATCTCATCAAGCTGCTCAAATGTTGGTATGACTACTGGCACAGCAAACACATTGTGGGGCATTATTTTATGGAATGCAGAGAGTCCTGAGATCCAAATTTTCTTTATTCGGCTGTAATATTCTTTAGTGACACGTGTTTTGTTACGGGTGCTAATGTAAGATATATTTTCCTCCACTCCTAGATAACTGTAACATTCCTCGTCAGATACATGGGAAACAGTCATGGGAGATATTGATAGGCTGGTTTATAGCCTTCCCACTTTTCACAACCATATAACATTTATCCAGACGAAACTCCAATTCTACATCCTTTGAGAATGTCGTAACTAGGTCAACGCTCTTTTTCATCTCATGCATATTCTTTGCATAGTTTCAAGTCATCCACTGAGAAACAGTGTGTAATTTATGTTTCCTTGTTTCCTGATATTAATTAATAGTAGGCGATGGATTTCGTATTAGACTTTTATTAGATGCTACATATGTTTCGACCCAACATTCTGCGTCTCATTTGTGACTATTTACCTTGATGAGAAAACTTTGCATTCTTTCATGAAAAATAGTAACTCCAGTGTGATTAATGACTTGGTATTAAACAATATATCAATTCCGTATTCTCAAACTCTAGGAAAATTAAATGATAAAATACTAATAAGTCGCAAAACCTATTAACCCCTATTGCCCCATAAAAACAGATATTTTTCTCATTTCAAGAAATATATCATTAAATTTTAGGTCTACTTATATTTCAATGGGTTTACGATTTTCCATTTATATTCAAAGGCGTATTATTAGATGAATAGTCAAACAGGTCCAGTGAAGCATTTCGATAACGATATTGTACTAAAGAGTTTATAAATACTAATCGGTTTCCGGTCATTAACTGTACTTATATCACGTTTTGTCTCTCGCATTCCCTTTCTCTCTCATTCTCTTTCTCTCTCACTCATTCTATAATTCTCTCTCACACTCACACTCTCACTCACTCACTTTCTCTCTGTCTCTCTCACTATCTTTCTTTCTTGTATGAAGGTGAATTTATTTAGCTGTTTATATGAACTTTTAATCTGCTCTTTAATAAAATCATTCAACACATTATGTACGTTTAAAGTATGAGAATTGTACTGTTTTATTGTTGCCATCTTTGTACACGTTTCCTAAAATGATTATTGTGATAACACAAATTTAATTATGTAAATAGCGCCAACACTGCAGCACATTCCATCAAGAGCAGAAAAAACATAGTAAGATTGATATTTTTTCTACAATAGTCACAATGCCAATATT
>NC_042998.1:77246171-77293671 GCF_006345805.1 Octopus sinensis | reverse complement strand
ATATAATATATAATATATATATATATATATATAAATATGTTTATGTGTATCTATATATGTATGTGTATGTATGTATGTATGTATGTATGTATGTATGTATGTATGTATATGGAGAGATAATTGAGAGAGATGGAGAGAGTAAGAGATTGGGACTGTCAGAATATCAGTTTCCAAAGTCAGAGCACATTTCAAAATTGATATAAATCTAAATGTTATAGCTTTAGCAATATAAAAATTACATTGAATAGAAGTCAATATATTAAAGTGAAGTATTATATAACGATAAACATATGCCTTCAAACACGCACACTAGTTCAAGCCAATGCAAAAAAAAAAACACATATAGACACGTGCAAGCACATACACACACACAAAAAGGTACACACATGCGCATAAGCTGACACAGAGATAAGGAGACAGAGGCACATGCACACTCCACATGGATATACATACAGATATATGCACATGTACAGTAACCGTAATATAACTAGGATGGTACAACTTTCTAATTCTAATAATTCTATGAAAATATGTCAGACGTAAAACCTTTCAGGGTGATGAAATGTTCAAAAATAAACAGAATACAGAGCTTCGAAGATAAAAAGGCATGATGTCTATTTTACTCTATCTGGTTTCACTTACTAGATTTCGAACAACGTATTTTAGGCTTCTTCTCAATTATATCGATCCAGAAGTCTACGTGGTACGTATGTTAACGAACTCGTAATGTGGACATTGAATATAAAGGAACAATCAAATGACATATTTGATATACCAATTCTGCGATTTGGTTTATGGTTCTCGTGCACGCAAGCACGCACGCTCACACACACACACTCACACATACACTAGGTGATACGCACACACACACACACACACACACACACTGGAATACGCTCAAATGAGGAAAACCTCGCACGCTCATACACGTACGAGCATACATATTCACTCATAGAACCCACTCAACCGCAACAACGCGCAGTTTACACCATACACTTTAACGCGCCCACACACTTAAGCACACACGTACATGTGTACAGAGATACACACACCTAACGTGTTCTCTCTTCTCCCTCCCCATATAAAACAGCTACGGCCTCGCACCATAAATCTTCTGTAGACATAAGACTTACCGAATGCTAAAAAGACAAAGAAATAAACCCTTAATGAGGTCACAGATGGCTGGCAGACACCCCCTCCCACTAACACGCAAGCGCAGAAAGCTGTCACACGAGAAAACACACAGAACAATACACACACACACATACGCGCACACACACGCACGCAATTCTTTCGTTGATTTTCACCTCTGCGCCTCATCTAAGCAAACACATACCTCCACACACACATACAAACCTTATGTTTATTTTAACATTTACCCCTCGTGTAAACAAACACATACCTACACACGCAAACCTACAAACATGCATACACACATATATATACACACAAACATGAATACACACAGATATATATATAAATATATTTACATATATATATATATATATATATATATATGTATATAATATATATATTTATATATATATATATATATATGTATATATATATATAAACATATATATATAAACATATATATATATATATATATATTTATATATATGTATGTATATCTATATATATATATATATATAAATATATATACATATATATATATATATACACGACCAATACTCTGACTCAACGCACGATTTGAAGTGAGAAGTAAAAAACTAGCTAAGGGGACGTAAACACACCAACATCGGATGTCAAGTGATAATGGGGGGCAAACATGTACATATATATATATATATATATATATATATGTAGGGTCCCGGTTGATTCGGGGTTAACCACAGTAAATAAGGTACTCAATACATAGCAGAGTAAAATTAATTTATTATATAGAAGGAGCTTCTACAGGACTAGAACTGTTTCATTCAAGAGAAATCTTCAGGAAGCTAGTTAACAAGAATTGTATTGGCATTTATACATTTAGGCAGGTTTAAAGGGGTGTTCGTGGGGGACTTTTTTGGGGGTAGGCATAGCGCAAAATATCATACTTGGGGGAGTGGTCAAGGAGTCAGTGTTAAATTAGATAGAAGAATAAATAAAAAAATTAAAAACTTAAAAAATAAAAAAATAAAAAAATCTATATATAAAAAAAAGGGGAATAGAGTTTTAGGTAAATAAGGAGATTCTCACTTATACCTATGCACACATGTATACATACATACACACACATACAAACATATATACATATACATACACACATACATACACACACATATATATACATATATATACACTTACACATACACATACATATACATATCTACACATACACATATATGTATATATACACACACTCACAGATACATATACACACATGTACATATACACACACGACCACACATACATATACGCACAGAAAATATATATACACATACACACACATACTCACATACACGCATACACACACATATCCACACACACACATGCACACACAGCACACTAGTCCCTATATACACATATATACACATACACACACATATACACACACATACATACATATGCATACATGTATATATATACATATGTGTACCTATGCATACCTACACATACACACATATATATACACATACCAATACAGACCCATTCCCTAATTTTAATTTTATTATCTTCGTTTATTACTTTTGTTATCTTTGGCCGCTTGGTCACAAACATCTTGGCTATGACAGCCAGTCCATTTATCTGTCTACTGGAAAACAAGCACTTATTCACTCACGCACACTCTTTAGCACGTACACTCACTCATTCGTACACTCATACACATACACCACCACGCGTTATATTCATACATACATACATCTACATACCTTCACGTATATACACATACGTACGCGTACCTACAGATTCATGTCTACACTCTTAGAAGGCTAGTCTATATATATACACCAATAAATATAAATACACACACATACATATACACCTACATACAAATACATACATGTATTATATAGATATATATATATATATATATATATATATATATATTCACATATATATACATATATACACACACATACGCATACACACCATATACATATATATACACTACACGCACATACACATGTACATGCGTACCCATACACACACACACACCCACGCGCGCATCCATATATACACATAAGTACACACATGCGTAAAAGTATACATAATCTATGCTTACACATACACACACACACGCGCGCCTCCTTATATTCATACTTACATGCATACTCAAAAAATAAGTAATAGTAAAATATATATACGCGCAGTTATTCGTACATGCATACTCAAAAAATATATAATAAATATTAAGTATATGTACGTGCAGTTACCTTTATATAGACGGATACATACATATAAACTTACACACATATATATATATATATATATATATATATATAATATTATATATATATATATATATATAATATATAACATACGTATATACACATACCATACACATACACATATACATACAATATATTACACACACACAACATACCATACATATATACATATATATACATACTTACACACATGTACATATAAATACACACATAGATAACTCTACGTACCTACATATACATAAACACACAAGCGTACGCGTATATGTACATATACACATACACATACACACGCATATATATACATACATACATACACATACACACATTATACAACACACACATTACACATATATACATACACATATACATACATATATATATATATATATACATATATATATACACATATACATATACATATACACATACACACACATATATATACATGTGTGCAAACATACATACATTCTCATACAAGCAGACACACTTACATTTACATATATACACACACTTACACACATATATACATACACATATACATACATACGTATATGCATACATACACACACACACATACATATATATATATATACATACATACATACACATACACATACCCATACATATATATACACACATATACATATACACATGCACATACTTATATCTCTACATACTCGCATATACATATATATATATATATATATATATATTACACATATACACACACCCATATACAATCCTATATACATGTATATAACACACATAATATATATACACATCTACAATTTGTATCTACACTCACTCCATACCTGCACATACACATAACTCTACATACCTACATATACATCGACATACTCGCGTACACTCATATATAACACATATATACATATACACACACACATACATATACATATACATATACATACATATATATAAACATACACATACATAATACACATATACACACATACATATATGCATATATATATATATATATATATATATATATATATACACACCACACCACACACATACATATATATATATATATACATACATACATACATACACATATACATACATGTAATATACACATACACACCACATATATATACACACACATACATATATCAACAATTGAGGTAAAGTTAATTAGTTATTAATCAATTTCACCAAGTATTCAGTATGTAAAAGGACCATTATTTTATGAGTAAACAATGTCTGAGGGAAAATATTCTCTAAGTAGTGGAAGAGGCTAAAAAACTTTTTTGGCTCCTATTTCTAGAAAGTTCAGTATGCGGCAAATTATATAATATTTTATACAGCACACATACATACACACATACATATACACATACATATGCATACACACATATATACATATATACATACATACATCTATACATATATATACACACACCACACACACACGCACATACATATATATATATATATATATATATATTTACATACATACACGCACACACACACATAATACATGCGTATATTCCTACTATACCCATACATTTCTATACATATATACGATACACATATACAAGCGTGCACATACAATATGTGAAAGGTCTTAGGAGAAAAGGTGATCGGGGGTGCTAGGGGAACGGTGGGTTTGGGGGGGGTTGTGGGTGGGGTGTCATCAATCTGGTTGCCGGGTAGGTCTATAGTTCTTGTAGTTCGCATACTTCTTATGCATACAATTTGGGGAGTGTTCTGAGATTTTGTTAAGGAGAGGGCCTTTGGCGAACAAGATCTCTAGGCTCTCCGATATGCAGAGGTCACAGCAGCTATGGCCTCCTGTGTACGAGCGCGCCTTCTGTAGTAATTTCCACTTGGTCTTGAAGGGGATGGAGTTCCTTTTAAGGTACCAGATGTGGGCGGCGAGGGTAGTTTGGTTGGATTTATCCTGTCGCCGGAACGAGTGTGTGTGTGCGTAGAGTTATCTATGTGTGTATTTATATGTACATGTATGTAAGTATGTATATATATGTATATATGTATGTGTATGTGTATGTGTATATATATATATGTATGTATATGTGTATGTGTATATATGTATGTATATATATATATATATATATATATATATATATATATGTGTGTGTAAGTTTATGTATGTATCCGTCTATATAATAGGTAACTGCACGTACATATACTTAATATTTATTATTTATTTTTTGAGTATGCATGTACGAATAACTACGCGTATATATATTTTACTATTTACTTATTTTTTGAGTATGCATGTAGTATGAATATAAGGAGCGCGTGTGTGTGTGTGTATGTGTAAGCATAGTATATGTATACTTTTACGCATGTGTGTACTTATGTGTATATATGGATGCGCGCGTGTATGTGTGTGTGTATGGGTACGCATGTACATGTGTATGTGCGTGTAGTGTATATATATGTATATGTGTGTGTATGCGTATGTGTGTGTATATATGTATATATATATATGTGTATATATATGTGAATATATATATATATATATATACATGTATGTATTTGTATGTAGGTGTATATGTATGTGTGTGTATTTATATTTATTGGTGTATATATATAGACTAGCCTTCTAAGAGTGTAGACATGAATCTGTAGGTACGCGTACGTATGTGTATATACGTGAATGTATGTAGATGTATGTATGTATGAATATAACGCGTGCGTGCGTGTATGTGTATGAGTGTACCAATGAGTGAGTGTACGTGCTAAGAGTGTGCGTGAGTGAATGAGTGCTTGTTTTCCAGTAGACAGATAAATGGACTGGCTGTCATAGCCAAGATGTTTGTGACCAGCGGCCAAACATAACAAAAGTAATAAACGAAGATAATAAAATTAAAATTAGGGAATGGTCTGTATTTGTATGTGTATATATATGTGTGTATGTGTAGGTATGCATAGGTACACATATGTATATATATACATGTATGTATATGTATGTATGTGTGTGTATATGTGTGTGTATGTGTATATATGTGTATATAGGGACTAGTGTGCTGTGTGTGCATGTGTGTGTGTGGATATGTGTGTGTATGCGTGTATGTGAGTATGTGTGTGTATGTGTATATATATTTTTCTGTGCGTATATGTATGTGTGGTCGTGTGTGTATATGTACATGTGTGTATACGTGTATGCATGTGAGTGTGTGTATGTATACATATATGTGTATGTGTAGATATGTATATGTATGTGTATGTGTAAGTGTATATATATGATATATATGTGTGTGTATGTATGTGTGTATGTATATGTATATATGTTTGTATGTGTGTGTATGTATGTATCATGTGTGCATAGGTATAAGTGAGAATCTCCTTATTTACCTAAAACTCTATTCCCCTTTTTTTATATATAGATTTTTTTTTATTTTTTTATTTTTTTATTTTTTTATTTTTTTATTTATTCTTCTATCTAATTTAACACTGACTCCTGACCACTCCCCCAAGTATGATATTTTGCGCTATGCCTACCCCCAAAAAAGTCCCCCACGAACACCCCTTTAAACCTGCCTAAATGTATAAATGCCAATACAATTCTTGTTAACTAGCTTCCTGAAGATTTCTCTTGAATGAAACAGTTCTAGTCCTGTAGAAGCTCCTTCTATAGAATAAAATATATAATATATATATATATATATATATATATATATATATATATATATATATATATGAATATATAGGGAGAATTCACAAAAAATACAAAGAACGAAGACAGGTGGTGTAGACAACAAATAAATGTATTAGTATAATGCTCAAGAAGTAAAAAAGTCTTTAACGTTTCGAGCCCACGCTTTTCCACAGAAAGAAACAAGGAGAGAAAATAAAGAATGTGTAGTGGCTAGCAATCTATCATGGTGAATATAGATATATATCAAAATAAGCAACAAGTATATCTGAGGTAATGTGGTACAATCGTTTCATGCTACTTCATTTTATTAAACACTGTAAGTATTACATCAGTTTTAATATGTCAAGCAATCTTCAGCCACTTATAGACATTTTCCAATCAAACGGACAATGCACGTTCTTATCTCTATTTCATTTGCCAACATTATAAAGAGGTTGAAATTTCAAAGTTGCTATCATGCCTTTTATACGAATATATGTGTGTGTTTCTTTTAATACGAAATATCTTTGACCAACAAACAAACAAACAACCAATTGATTGCTTAACCAACACATTAACCCTTTAGCATTTACACTGACCATATCTGGCCGAAATAACCTATTGGTTATGTGTTTAAACTTGCCACACCCATTTTACAATGTCATCTTAAAAATAAACAATCACGTCCTTAAAATATCAAAGCTATGAAATACTGATTGATTAATTCACAACAGCATGAAACATTAGATTTGACAGAGTAATCTGAATACTAATGAGTTAAACAAATAATTGATTAGTTAGTTGGTTAGACATTTAACCAAGTGTCTGACAATAAAGAAGTGCAATTGAACCTGTGCATTTTTTATTATCATTAGCGTAATGACTCTCACAAGACACAACAAAATTTGCTTCGACACACGAAATAACATCAAGAGTCTTGCAACCGAAAATGAAGGATATATATATATATATATATACACTCACACTCATACACACACATATATATATATATATATGTATGTGTGTGTGTGTGTGTCTGTGTGTATGTGTGTGTGTATACACACACACGCTCACACACATACACGCGCGTAAAAGCAATCTGAAAGAAAAATCAGTATACATTAAAAAAAATTCAGTTACTTTAATTGCATTAGTTGATTTCTATATATATATAAAACTCAACTTGTGTGTCTGTGTGTGTATCTGTGTGTGTGTCTGTGTGTTTAACTTCCCGGCACATTTCCTCCTAGCTAACAAATCGTAGAACCACCAAAATTGGGTCACTTGAAGTTTAGGCGAATGAAAATTGAATTGCGCTATTTATGTTCCGAAATTCATCTCGCAAGTGCAAAAATCGATAATGAGTTTGTTTAGGCCTCATCCCATGCATTAAATAGTAAACTTTACTCAGTCAGCTGTTTGACGTGAACTGTGTTCACCACGCGTGCAAGCATGCGTAAATTGCATGAAAAATAAAAAATCAAGATATAAAAACGAATCGCCGTAAACATTGTAGAAATTCGGCAAAGAAATGAATTTTCGGGATGTAGCCTGGAGGGTTTTTTTCGTATTAATATATATATATATATATATATATATATATATATATATATAATATATATATATATATCATCATATGTATGTATGTATGTATGTATGTATGTTGTATGTATGTAGTATGTATATATATATATATTATATATATATAGATATATATATATATATATATATATATATTAATATATATATATATATATATATATATATATATATATATATGCATATATATATATGAGAATATGATAGAAGAAGGCTAACTCTTCCTTCCGTAGAAGAAAAAATTCAAATCGGACCATGTTAACACCAAAATTATTTACATCAAAAAGGTGCCTTTTTTCTATGAAAATCCCTATTTTTTACGATGTTTTGACTGCTGTGTCGTCATTTTTCGGTGTATTTCACTTAAAGAGAATAACAAGCTACTTACGGCCAAAGTTTTACTTTTCAAAAATTCCAATTCTAAAGGGTCTAAACAAACCGCAACGCCGGGCGATACTGCTAGTAGACAATAAAACAAACCAACAATTGATTGTCTGTATGATGCTCAGAACTTTTATTTGGATATTGACGATAAAATAATGGTACATCACCGAAGCCGCCTGTAGTGTGCAGAAAATGACTTGTGCTTAAAATATGGTAACGAAAAGGTGGCAACAAATGAGTAAAATAAATCACCACGATTATTGTTGTTCTGTTACCCAGCAGAACTAGTATCCAAGATATTCTAATGCGACCTCACCTACGTCTTTTCATAGATCAGTAGAACAACAAAACAACAAACACTATGAGATAAAAGCAAAGGCAAGGATATGTGAGCAACTCATCTGGTTCTGTGTTTTACTCGCACATGTTGCTTTGTTCGATCCCACAGAGCTGTAGTTTGAGTTACGTTCTTCTGAAATAACTTTGTGTTAGGATATAAGTTCCATATAAATAAATGAGTCAAAGATGATATGTTGAATTTGTTGAACTCCAGAACAATAAAGTCAAGACCTATATATGTACACTAGTAGAAAAAGACAAATAACAACTGATGGATATTGTTCACTTACTGAAGCTGATTCAGAAATGTTTTATAATAATAATAATAATAATAATAATAATAATAATAATAATAATAATAATAATAATAATAATAATAATAGCTACAATAATAATAATAATAATTATAATTATAGCTACAATGTGTTGAACTGGAATATGAGTGAAGTAAAGAATATAGATAGAAAAATACGCAAGCTGCTGAGTTGTAATAGGATGCCCCACCCAAAGGCAGACGTAGATCGCCTTTACCTTCCCAGAGCCCAAGGAGGTCGAGGCCTGATCCAATTTGAACTAGCTTACAAAACAACCACAATTGGACTGGCCAAATATCTCGAAATATCGAATGACTGGATGCTAAAGCTCGTGGAAAATCACGAGAGACGAAAGAAGCTTCATTCTATCATAAAGGAAAGCAAAAAATTTGCTATTGATCTCGTGCAGGATACCCAAACTGAACAACCCGAGGGAAGTACGGCAACTATTGTTGCAAAGAAGGTGAAAATTATGGCAATGAAAAAAGCGCACGAGCAATTGGCTGATAGGTGGGAGGAGAAACCTCTGCACGGCAAATATGTGACCCGCAGGAAACAAGCTGATGTTGACCAGAAGCAAACCCATCAGTGGCTACGGAGCTCAGGGCTAAAAGCAGAGAGCGAAGGTTTCATCCTGGCTGCTCAAGATCAAAGCCTATTAACCCGGAACTACCAGGCCAATGTGATGAAAAATGGAGCAGACCCAAAATGCCGATTCTGCAACGACATGATTGAAACAGTGGACCACCTAATCTCTGGATGTAAAGTCTTAGCACCAGTGGAGTATAAATTAAGACATGACAGAGTTGGCCAATATCTCCACTGGCTAATAAGTCGGCATTACAATATCAAAACTGCCGACAAGTGGTATAATCACCACCCTGAGGCTGTAACTGAAGGAGAAAATGTAACCATTCTGTGGGACTTTCCAGTACATACAGACCGAACCATCAAGGCCAATAAACCAGATATTGTTGTGAAAGACCAAAACAATAACGTTTGCTTATTGATCGACATGAGCATCCCCTGTGATCATAATATCTCAGTGAAAGAGTTTGACAAGCTCAGAAAATATAAAGACCTACTCATTGAAATTGAGAAAATGTGGCATCTCAAGGCGGTTACAATACCAGTGATCGTAGGAGCACTAGGAATGATCAAGAAGGGAACCGAAAATTATATGAGAATGATCCCTGGCTTACCATCCCTGCAAGAAGTGCAAACGATTGTCTTAACTGGTACATCACACGTATTGAGTAGAGCATTGTTGATGTGAGAACTGTTGCTGCTCATGTATTTTAATTTAACTTAAAAAAAAAAAAAAAAATGAACGAACTACTGAGTTTGGTTTAATGGCCTACCAATGTATACTATGAGTTTCTTTGCCCTAGGAGTCGGGAAGACACTCGGCATGAAATGGAAGCAAATTTGAAAGAAGAAAAAAAAATAATAATAATAATAACAATAATAATAATATTGAATAGAATTATTACATCATGTAAGAAACTGTCTTCGTCAGATAAGTATATTCACTTTTCACATCATGTCTGAGATTTAAGTACCAGAAACGCCGGAAATTATGGATCCGCACAGAAGACGCACAAAAATCAGATCCTTAAATAGTCTAACCTACCAGTTCAGTAAAGTGTTCATTTGCGCAAATCCCTTTTCCCACGTCAAAATTATAACCGGTTGTCAATATGAAGATCAGAATTATATTAAAAATTCCTATTAAACTTACGACACGTGGATACGATAAACATGAGAGTGTGTGAGAGAGAGAGTTTGTGTGTGTGCGTGCGTGTGTTTTTGTGCACGTTTGTGCGTCTGTGTGTGTTCCTGTTTGTGTGTATGCATATGTACATGTATATATATAGAGAGGTAGAGGGATAGATAGATAGATAGATAGATAGATAGATAGATAGATAGAGATAGATAGATAGATAGATAGATAGATAGATAGATAGATAGATAGATAGATAATGTGCGTTTATTTTTATGTGTATTATGTATATGTATTTATTTATTTGTACGTGTGAGCAACAGTATATGTGTGATGTGCAAGTGTATAACCTTGAGAATATAAAAACGAAATCATATTTATCTACCTAATTTTTAAAATGGAATATCGAGAGCGTTGAACCCGTCTCTTTCTTGTTACTACTTTCATCATTTGCCCATATTTGAAATGCATGAAGTTTCACAAATTCGTTTATTCAAATGTGAGAAGATCCCCAAGATACGTTATTGATATTCCAAAATTGCAAGCCTTTGCTAATATCGATTACTAATTCTAATTAGATACGTCGTGATTGTAGTTCTGTAACCAAGAGTTTAAAAAAAAATTCTCTTAACCAAATCATTAGAGCGTGATATTCTTTAACATTGCAATACTGAATAAAACATATTGACTGCGTTTAAAAAAGATATATGTGATTTTCTCTGAGCTTCAAAAGCCACGACCGGAGAATGGCGTGGAGATGAGTGGATATAACTGGTAAACGGGAATAAGAAATAGAAGTTGTTAGAATAAATACATTTGAATTTGTTTTTAATTATTTGGGAACTTTTATTTTATTTTGCTTTGAAAATTCCCTTCTTATCAAGAGATCGAACGCAATTTCGTAGAAGAAATAGGATATTACCAAGTGAATACATAGTTTTAGACCTGCGCAATCAAATGCAGCAGCTAATACAAAAACGGCAACAACACACACATAAAAATGCATCGCTTAATCCACTCAACCTTCTCAGTATTATCAGCATTCCTCCTCACCATCATCGTCCCTATCGTCATCGTAGTCGTTTGTTGTGTCATGATGATCACCATTATCTCTATCATCATTATCATCATCATCATCATCATCATTGTTGTTGTCGTGATCATCATCATCATCTTCATAATAATAATAATTCTTTCTACTATAGGTACAAGGCCTGAAATTTGGTTGGGGTGGCTAGTCGATTACATAGACTCCAGTGTTTAACTGGTACTTATTTCATGACCCCGAAAGGATGAAAGGCGAATTAGAACTCGGCGGAACTTGAACTCAGATCGTAAGAAAGGACGAAGCGCAACGCGATTGCAATAGGTATTTTATTAGTTTGAACGATATTTCGACAGCTTGCCTGGCTCTGTCGAGTTCAAAATGAAAAGTATTACACAGAAATTCAAACTTATATGGACGCATAAAAAATTCTGCCTTCCCACGTTGATAGAATGACATCATCAGTCTTCAATTATCAATTTTACAACTGGCAAAGGGAAAAAGACAAAAAAAAAACAAGAAAAAAGAGAAAGAGAAGAAAAAGAAACAGAAGAAGAATGTTTAGTCAAACAATTTTTTTAGTAAATATGACGAAATTCCCTGTCATTTTATTCATTCCTTCAGGGCGTGATGTTAATAACTCACAAACATATTTATCTTCATGCAATTTGAGAACTGAAAGTGTAGTAGATTTAGAATATTGTTTTGAGAATATGCACTTTCAAGTCTTTTTCAAAATTGCAGTCGTTTGATGTAAAATATTCGGCAAGTTCTGTGGAACTACTGCTATTGTACCTGACATCATACATATGCTCATTGACTCTTTTGTTTAATTGTTCTGTTATACAACCAACATAAATCCGGTTTTGTACATTCTACAATTCTCCAAATTGGAATCTCCACACGTCCCACCTTCCGTACAAATCAGGACATTTCTGTTAGGATTCCTGATGGTGTCGACTTTACTCATGATGCTGTACAACGAACAGGACTTACCCCCTCTTGCGGCTGTTTTTCATGGTACAGCGGTCAGAAACTCCTATGTTAGTTTTCTTGGAGCCAGAAGTAGAGGTTAAAAGTTCTATTATATTTTTATTCCGTGTAAAAGCTACAATAGGCGAGTGAGGAAATATTTGTTTCAAACTAGAATATTTTTCCACAACATGTTGGTAAATTTCATGCCAAACTTTTGAAATGCCAGCGAAATTTCGGTGCCAGTTAATCACTAAAAGAATTATGTCGTATATTTTACTTTGTTTGCTAAAATTAAGCGTAGAAGTTTGACTTTCCTTCCTAATCTTAGCTACTTTATTTGCAATTTTTTTAATCGTAACCACGTTTGATATTATGGTATACAAAAGCATTTTGCATGTTTCCAGCAGTACTCTGTATCAGTACAAATCCGTTTCATCCTCAAAAATCGGGATTTCGGATTTGACCAAATTATATGATGTGGATGATCGGAGCGCCGGTGGAGATAAATATGAGAGGTCGTGGGCTTGCAAAATAACTATGTCATTATTCTTCCACCAGAAAGCTTAACTTTTGTGTCCGAAAACTCAAAACTAGCTTTTGAAAATCTAGACGTAAATTTTATATTGGACGTAAAGCCATAGTTTTTAGCATAACAGCCAAAGAAATTCCAGAAGTTAATTAAACTATCCTGTGATCCTTCCCCGACAGCAAGACGTCATCAATAAACCGTAACCTGAGTATTGGATCATGACCACGTAGGGAGTTGAATGACTTCAGTAACTGTATTTCGAATTTCTTCATGAAGACATTTGCGAAATTAAATGCCAATGAGGGTACCCATGGCGCAATCCCTTCTCTGGCGGTAAAAGTTTTGTCCGAACTTCATTGTGTTACTTTATAATACAAAACTCAATCATATACAGAGAAAATTAGATGGAATACTTTTGTTTGACCGTTTTTCGAAGCGTTCATGCATGCTGCCATCCTTCATCATGGTTAATATTAGGATATATGAAAGAAACCAAAAATCAATTTTTGACATTGCTCCAGTGCTTAGAAAAGTTGTTGCCTTTAGACATAAAATCAAAAGTATCCCGAATATAGGAACTTGATCTTTTTGCTACAGGGGCTAGGAGGCTGTCCAGCCACTCCGAAATTTTGGCTGTGCAACATTCATATCCGATGCAAATTTGGCGTTCATATAATTTTGAATTTCTGTTTATCACTTTTCATGTTGAACTCGACAAAGATAGGCAAGCTGTCTAAATATCGTTCAAACCCATAAAATATCTATGACAATCGCATCGCGTTCCTCGTATCGTCTGTTAACCTTATGAATAGTTACGTCAAATCATTTAAAATATAATTATAATAATAATAATAATAATAATAATAATAATAAGCATGACCAATAAACGAGTGTCACCTTGGTATGCTGGCTGTAGACAGCTGGCACTTTCCCTCATACCCAGCGAAATGAGCTGTGAGTTTTTATCACATGATAATAATAATAATGATGATGATAATAATAATAATAATAATAATAATAATAATAATAATAATAATAATAATAATAATAATAATAATAATAATAATAAATATAATGATGGTAATGATGATGATAACGATTCCAAATTTTAACACAAAGCCAGCAATTTTAGGGAAGATACTAAGTCGATTACACCGATCCCAGTGATTAACGAATGCTTAATTTATCGACCCTGAAATGATGAAAGAGAAATTCAATCTCTGAGGAATTTAACTCAGAAACGTGAAGACGGACGAAATGCCGCTAAGCATATGTCTCGATGTTCTAACGATTCTGCTTGCCAATATTAATCACCTACATTATCATCATCCGCATAGCCATTGTCGGCGGCTTTATCATCATCGTCATCGCCATCATCATTGTCGTTGTTCTAGTAGTCGTCGTCGTTGTCGTTGTTGCAGTAGTCGTCGTTGTCATCATAATCGTCATCATCATTACGGGCTTGGATGTTGTCACTTCCGAAAGTGTTATCGTCTATAACAATGTCACTACCTTAAATTCTGCTGAATATATTTTATTTTCCAATAATGCTAACCCTTTATTATTCCATCACTATATGTATACTCATAGTCTAGCTTTTGTACATACATTCACTTGTATTCAAATGTATACATAAGTAGCTCGAGGTCATTTAATAACAAACAAGGCTTTGCTTAAGTAATGAGATATGATAAAACTAAATGCTACAAGCAGTGTGATAAATGCAATCTGCTGTATCATTTCTTAAAACATGTAGTGTTGTACCAACTAAATTATAAATAATTTGTATGACGAGACAGAACAGCGGATCGCAGTCTCGTCTGCTTTTTTTAACGAAATGTATGTTGTTCAATTATGTTTTCAATTTCTGTTTCATTCATATAAAGTATGATCCACACAAGTACCGGAGGTAATTTAATATATTATCCTATTTTTCAGAATGTAATTAAGAAATGAATATTGTCATTATGAAAACATGTGGAGAGGGTTGGCTGACAGAATCTGTAGAAAACCAGACACAGGTATAATGATGTGTTTCTGCTTTCAGTGGCCGTAGTGAAATTCAGCAAATATGTAGTCTGCTGAACAATATATATATATATATATATATATATATATATATATATATATATATATATATATATAATATATATATATATATGTATATACATACATACATATATGTGTGTGTCAGAGAGAGAGAGAGAGAGAGGGTGCGTGTGTATTTGTGTATGTGTGCGTGTGTGTTTGTGTATGTGAGCGTGTGTGTCAGTGTGTATACATACATGAATACACATAAATACATATATACATGCAAGACAAAGCATAAATAATGGACAGCACATATTTCTTTATTGCAGTAAATTTGACTTACAGCTGTTTCCGGTATTCATTATAGATTCGTTTACACTATCAGCACCCATTGATTGAATGAGAAGATTGAACGACCTAGAGAATTAACACTGCTCTCGTCAGAATTATTCTCTGTGTGTGTATGTGTGTGTGTGTGTGTGTGTGTGTGTGTGTGTGTGTGTGTGTGTGTATGTGTGTGTGTGTGTGTGTGTGCGTGTGTGTGTGTGTGTGTGCGTGTGTGTGTAAAGGAAAGAACTAAGGATCCCAGTGTAGGAAATTAGTAAGCTTTAAGCAGTCTGTAGAATGTATAAGAAATAACTTTTAGGAATAGTAGTGGTTTATTAGCGTAGAAGGTTGTAAATGTTTCACATATCGAAGTTCGATACGCTGAAAAACGTAAATTTAAAGTTCACCGTTAGCAACTGGGGTTGCTATGTATACGAATAAAAATCTAAATTTATGAAAGGGGACAGGTAAAATCCAGGCTACATATGTTTCTTAGCTAGCAGACCATCGGAAGTAGTAATTACTCATCGAGGGGTACTCCGATAGCTACTCATCAGGCCGAAGAAGTTACCTTAGTTAAATGAAAGTTACAATGTCTTCAAACGATCGCAAGTTTACTCGCAGGAGTTTTGATTGGCGTTGAGAGGAAAGCACGGAGTGAGAAAACAAAAAGCATAGGTGTGAAGAAATGATGTGTGGGAGTGGCTAAATATCTAAAGTTGTTAAGAACAAGAATAAGAATAAAGAAAAGGTGGGGTGGAAATGTAGGGGGTACATTTGATGAGATTGAAGCTGGATAGGGGGTCTTTGAGAATATAGGCTGAGGTCATTTACAATGTCAACTGTAAATAAGTTAATGAATATATTGTGACACCCTGTATATATATTTCAACAGAGTCAAACAAAAAAAAGGGAAGAATTCAATGAGGAAGTGAGAAGCAAAAAATTTAGGAGTGGTAGTAAGTTGGAATTTGTTGGAAGAGAGGGAGAAAGAGGTTGGAGATAATGTTTCTGGTCAATAGGAAAACAGTAGTTCTCGGTAAGTTGGTAGCTTATCATTTAACAGTAAAATTATACAAGCCCATATTAGCGTGCACGCGCACATTCTTTCTGTGCACCTGTAATATCTTGTAGGTTTGCATGCGTGCGTAGGTGTCTGTATATGCTCATGTGCAGAAAGAATATCTAGGGAGATCACCAGGTTAAGAACAAAAATATGATAAAATAATATAAAGGTAGTTGAAATGTCTGCTCACTCCCATATATTATTTCTTCACAGCTATGCTTTCCATTTTTGATCAAATCTCCTGCAAATTAACTTGAGATCCTTTGACATCAATGTAACCTTCATTTAACTAAGAGATCTTTGGCCTGTTGAGTAGATAGTGAAGTACTCCTGGTTAAGTAATTAGTTTCTCTAACATATGTAGCCTAGATTTTGCCTGTTTCATTCTCTAAATTTCGTGAATTTTATGTGTGTGTGTGTGCATGTGTGTGTGTGCATGTGTGTGTGTGCATGTGTGTGTGTTTCTGTATGTGTGTGTGTTTCTGTATGTGTGTGTGTATGTAAACAACTCTACATATTGTACTAGCAGTATCGCCCGGCGTTTCTCGGGTTTGTAAGGGAAATAACTATAAAGCATTTTTAGAGAGTTATAGCCAAAAAATAGCAAAAAATGGAAAAAAGATGATGGTAAATTTTTTTTGAGAATTAAAAAGGTCGAGTTGCGTCCCCTAGACAGTCTGTGGTTTGTGTTTCTGACTCTCGACCCCATGTCGAATTTATCAATTCTTTTCAGAACTGGGGGAACTTTTCAAAATTTTCGCTGCGTTAGGTTTGAATTATGACATTGGGCTATGTGTGTGTCAAGTTTCATCAGAATCGGTTGAAAGCCGTGGTCAGGGTGAGGGTACAACCTGACAGACACACAGACACACAGACAGACAAACTGCCGTTTATATATAGAGAGATATGTGTGAGAAAATATCTGTGCATGCATATGTACGAGTACATTTGAATACATGTGAATATGTGTATAATAGCTAGGCTGTGGTTTTCTGAGGTGATGATAAAGTCTTTGTAACACTTTAGAGACAAATACCACAAAGAACTTTCTTCGGAAACCACAGACCGTTTGTTTAGTTGTCATCGATTATATTCCCGAAACTTATATAAACCTGCATATATAGATATACACCGGGCTTCCGTTTGATTTTTGATACCGAATCGTCCCCACCTTATAAGGAGTGATCAACCCAAAGTTATAGTAGAAAACTCTTGCCTAAAGTGCTGAACTGTGTTAGCTGCAGAGTCATGTCTTCTAAGTACAATTTCTTAAAATTTTATCTACATATTATGGCAATAATATTGAAGTCCGTTTAAGTGCTGTAAATCAAGCTAAACATAATGAAGGGATGTATATTTATGTCAATATACGAAAATGAAATAGCATTAGATTAAAATAAAGATATGCATAGCATTTATAATGTAGGCGTGGGATTGGCTGTGTGGTATGTAGCTTGCTTACCAACCCTATGGTCCCGGGTTCAGTCTCACTGCGTGGCACGTGGCACCTTGGGCAAGTGTCTTCTACCATACCCTCGGGCCAACTAAAGCCTTGTGAGTGGATTTGGTAGACGGAAACTGAAAGAAGCCCGTCGTATATATGCATATATATATATATATATATATATATATATATATATAATATATATATATATATATATATATATATATATATATACATATATATATGTATGTATGTATGTATGTATGTATGTGTGTATATGTTTGTGTGGCTGTGTTTACGTCCCCGTAACTTAGCGGTCCGGCAAAAGAGATTGATAGAATAAGTACCAGGCTAACAAAGAATAAGTCCTGGGGTGGATTTGCTCGACTAAAAAGGCGGTGCTCCAGCATGGCCACAGTCAAATGACTGAAACAAGTAAAAGAGAATAAAAGTGTATACAAGCGTATAAACATTCTGTATATTCGTAAGAAAAGTGTGGACAGAGATATAGGGAACATACGAGTGTCAAAATGCGAGTCCCGATTCTTTTTTTGTTAAAATTGTTTCACATTTACTTTCTTTCACTTGATACCGTAACGTTTTGTGTCCCAGTCCCCATGAGGTTGAATATACTGTACATCCTCCTGGCCACGCTGAAATAAACATCAATCAAGCACCTGAGTAGGTTCTAACTGAATATAACCCTATTCTAAAACCATCTTGGTTTCATGCAGATGTTAGAAAATATTTTATGCAATATATTTTTATTGTGTTTATTTCATCCGCGCCAAAGAATATCTGTAATCGTAAAGATGGTCAACTTACACAGTTACAGTCGAAGACATTTGAGATATGTTATATGTCATGCAACTCTCCAAACTTGATTCATGAATTGAAAATCCACCCTAACCTCTGCGGAAATGAAAAGAAACGAAAAAGAAGGATAAGTAAAGAAACTTAAGTAGAAGAAAAATAACACAGTAATAATAAAGAAAAATACAAATTGCAGAAATTATCTTTCTTTTGGCTTATTTTTTAACCTTGAAAATTGCTAAAATAAAACGTGAAAGTAACTTGTTGAATGTAAAATCGAATATTATGACGCTGTTGTTAGATGTTATTCGCTAGCTTGCTGTTGATTTATAATCAAAGTTATGTTGCATATTCAGCTATGCATCCCTTTCTTTTGTTTTGATTCTTCTTTTCTTTTTTGACATTTTATTACATTCATAGCCAATGACAAAAAAAAACATATGAAATCTCTTTCTATGACATAATCTGCTAAACTCAAATCAATTTTGTTACAGACAAAATGTTTAACAAAATATATCATATTAACAATGAGTGTATCACATAACGTCAAGTCATATCCAGGTTGTTTATATATGTGTGTGAGTGAGAGAGACGGAATGTGAGACTCTACACACAAAAGATATCGCGCTATTATCTTCAATATCCGTAGCATCAAGCTTTCTAACAGCTCCAACATAAATTTTCTTGTCATCTCAATTTAAACTTATATTGTTATATTCTTCAAGCTTCCTTATTTTTAAGTGCTGTAAAACGCGGCTATATATCAAGAAAATAACATTCGTTTCGTTTATGTACAAAAAAAAACACCTTGCAGTATTTTCTCTTCTTCTTCACTAAATTGTTTCCTCCATTTCGCTCTCTCCTTTTTCCCGTTTTAGTTTTGGCGTATGAGCATCAATTTTTTTTATATTAATATATTACTCACATATACAAATAGATAATTGGACCAGTATATATCTTGCTAACACAAAAGAAAACTTTTTTTCGTTTATGTGCAAATGGGCGTAGCAGTATTTTCTCTTTCTTTTCTTTTAGCAGTTTCATTCATGCAATCCCCTTCACATATTTCTTTCTTTCTCTTGCATATGAGCATCAATTTTGTATAGCTTTATATGTATACGTCTATAATATTCTCTCATATAGAAATATGAGAGAGAGAGAGTGGGGGGATATATAGGTTAAGTTCCGTGGTCAATAAATATGTCTTTACAGTGTAGAACTACACACATTGCTATAAATGTAGTGAGAATGACATAGAGGAAGCGCTCAACATTCAAATACCCATTAACAAAAGTTTTCAATCTCTCTCTCTCTCTCTCTCTCTCTCTCTCTCTCTCTCTCTCTTTCCCTTTCTCCTACTACTATTCTCAATGCATTTGTTTAGGTGTATGACTGAGTAGAACGAAAAATGTGATTGCGTCATATATACATGCATATATATATATATGTATATGTATATATATGTGTGTGTGTGTGGGTGTATGTGTATGTATGCATGTAGGTGTGTATATATACTTGTAGAAATACCTGGCGTTGCTTGAGTTAAGGAGAATAATGAAATCTAAAAGCGCCATCTAGATTGCGCAGGTCTCAACTGCTAATAGCTGAAATACCAAACTTCTACATTAATAACTCTCCAGCCTATGGCAGCATAGAACATAGACGTTAAGTGAAATGTTAAAAGAAAGATTTCAACTGATATGTGTATATAGAGTAAATACATGTTATACAAAAACACGTTTTGTATAGCTTATTTCGAAACCAAAAATAAGTACAGATTATGAAAAATGAAAGGCCGATTTTGGTGATTAATTTGACAGAGGTAGCAGAGATCCAATCCGATGATAACTCTGACCTTGAATCTTGAAAGTTTGCATTACTCCTGGCTCAGTTAAATCTCTTGTGGCTCCAAATGATGTCACCTGTAGTGCAGCGTTGTATTGCCTAATTTGTATTGGAAGTGCTTGGAATCTTGGTCAGTTGATGACAACAGTTTCTTCAATGGCTCGAGAGGCTTGGGATTGCAGGGAGTTTAACCTTTCCACCACTGCAGCACAGTGCAGGCGTCTATCCAGGCCACTTCCTTGCTTTACAATGTATGCACTCAGTTGTCATTGTATCAACGGAAACTCTAGTGTCATCTGCATAATGAACTGAACTGCTGGATCATAATTGAAAGCTACTTCATAGACACTGTTTCTCTGAGCTTTTGCAACTGCTCTTCGTGTTGCAGTGGAGATCCTATTCCTTATCAGTCGTGCATACCTCTGTTCATCACTTTGAGATGCTCTAGCTTTTGTAGTGCACAGTCTGTTCGTTTCTTGGTATTCTTCCCTTTCTGCAGCTGTCTCCTTTTCCCTGGGCAGAAACATTCTTTTGACTGACCTTGACATTGTAGACAAATTTGACACTATCCTTCTAGGTATGGTTATATACGTATACAGAAATACACGGGTGCAAAAAATATTAAACAATGAAAAGAACTGGGTAACGGAAATTAAATTTCTTAATACAACGGGTAAAAAGTAAATAAGAAATTTTTACGGAAAATGAAGAATTATACGGGTTGAAGCGAAATATGTCAGTGAACTAAATAGCTAGTATAGAAGGAACCAGAAAAAACCTTTAACAAGAGAAAAACACAGAACCATTGCAAAAGTAAATAAAGAATCTTTA
Organism: Octopus sinensis; assembly: GCF_006345805.1. NCBI lineage: Eukaryota > Metazoa > Mollusca > Cephalopoda > Octopoda > Octopodidae > Octopus > Octopus sinensis. Next base: position 77,271,383 of record NC_042998.1, on the reverse strand, counting down.
AGGAAATTAACTAAGAGTATGGATTTAAGTCAAACTTTTGAAGTTACTTCTGTCAGTAAATCATCAATTTAGTTTTATCAGTAATTCCGTCAACAAGAAAAAAATCACAAAGTGTTGCAAAAGTAAATAAGAAATTTGTACGCAAATTTAACGAAGTGTAAGGATTGAAGTGAAATTTATGAACTTACTTCTATCAGTAAATTATGTATGAAATTACTTTCATCAGTATTTGTGAACTTCTTTCTGTCAGTAATTTGTCGTTGTTGTTTGTAAATAGCGACTGAAAACGTATAGTGAAAACAATAGCGAATGAAAGCAATATCGTCTGAAAAATTAAAGTGAAAACAATAGAAAGTGAGTGAGATATATAGAGAAAGAGAAAGAGAGAGAGAGAGAGAGAGAGAGAGATAGCTAGTTAGACAAATGAGATAGTTATAGATTGATAGGTACAGAGAAATAGACAAATATAGAGATAGCGATGGATAGAGAGAAAGATATAGATAGAGAGAGATGGATAGATGGATATAGATAGACAGATGTAGGCGTCACTCACGCTAGAAAATAAGAAGTAAATATTTTTTTAACTTTCAAAGACGTGAATCTAATATAAAAAACAATATTTTTAATGACCAATGGAAGTAAGGGAGACAATTTCTGAAAGAGTTACCTCCTTTCTCCATGGACCCCAGGAAAGGGTATTTTCTGCCATTAGGGAGGGGGGTCTTATTCATGATGTGAACAATTTTAAGTGTCTAAAACCATCCCTGGAACATAAGTAATGTATGTTCCCAGTTTGGAGAAAGTCAGTTGAAAAATACGGCCGTTATAATATTTTACACACAGAGACAAAACGGGATTTATATTCTATATATTTTCTCTCTTTATTTTCTCTCCTTGTTTCTTTCTGTGTTTCTTTCTGTGGAAGAGTATGGGCCCGAAACGTTAAAGACTTTTTTTACTTCCCAAGCGTTAAACTAATACATCTGTTTGTTGTCTACACCACCTGTCTTCGTCTTTTGTTGTTTTTTTTGTGAATTCTCCCTATATATATATAATATATATATATATATATATATATATATATATATACTGTGATTGTTTGATGTGTAGACAGGAAAAGAAATGACATGTGGAAAATGATCCAAAATTTATTGGCTAGTATATTTTGTTTGCTTTCTTAAGTTGTTCTTTTAGCTTCATATTTTTGTTATGATTTCATTGCAACTTGGCACTAATATTCGCAAGTTCTCGCTTCACTTGCGTTCATTCTGAAATTCCCGTAATTCAACGGAAGTAGTAATGATAATAATGATGAGTTCAAATTTTGGCATAGGGCTAGCAATTTCGAAGGAGGGAAATAGGATCTTATTTTATTGATCCCGAAAGGATGAAAGACAAACTTGACCTTAGTAAAAGTTGAACACAGAACATAATGACGAACGAAATATCGCTAATATTTTCAGCAGCTTGCTAACGATGCTAACTCTTTCTAGCACAAGGGCTGAAATTTGGGGGGAGGGGACAAGCCGATTACATCAAACCCAGTATTACACTTGTACTTAATTCATCGACTCCAAAATGATGAAAGGCAAAGACGACCTCGGCGGAATTTAAACTCAGAACACAGCGACAGATGACATACCACAAAGTGTTTCACCCGGCGTACTAATGACTCTGACAGGTCACCGCCTAGTAGTAACAATAATCCTTTCTACTGGAAACACAAGTCTCAAATGTGGGGAAAGAGATTAAGTCGATTACATCAACCCCAGTGCGTAACTGGTACTAATTTTATCGATCCCAAAAAGACGAAAGGCAAATCGACCTCGGCGGAATTTACACTCAGAACGTAATGACACACGAAACACTGCTAAGCATTTCGCTCGATGTGATAACGATTCTGTCAGCTTGCCACCTTGCCTTGTTGTAATAACGATAAGTATTCTTCTTGGATCTACGAAATAGCTAAAATACAACACACAAAGGAAAGGGAAAATTAGTAGAGGATTCAAAAGAAGAGTTAAACCAATATTCAATACTGAGCTCAATGCTAAAATTAAGATGATAGGGATAAACACGCTAGCTATACCAGTCATAAATTACAGCTTAAACAAAATAAAGTAGAATATTAATGAATTGAGAAACTTAGAAACGTTAGCAAAATATTAATAGAAATCAGAAGACCACCCCAAAGCAGTTACAGGCAGAATATATCTACCACTGCTCAGAAAGATGGGAGGGCCTGACACAAAAGGGAGCTGTATAAAATAAGAACAGTTGGACGAGAAAATACTTAGAAAAATGGAAGACGGCAACACTGAAAAAAGAATATCTCTCTCTCTCCCTCTCTCTCTCTCTCTCCTCTCTCTCTCTCTCTCTCTCTCTCTCTCTCTCTCCACTCAAAGAGGTGACGAAATACAAAAAAGAAACAAACTACACTGAATCACTGATCTCAGATAACAAAATAGAAGAAATAGCCGAAGAGACAAAAAACATGAAAACAGAACTATAAAACATACTAAAGAAAATAGCTTCTTGGATAATACCCATCAAGGCTCGATAGAGAAGACGTGAGTTTAAGTAAAAACCAATATTGGCTCAAAAACTCGGGATTAGAAGGAGAAACGGAAAGACTGATCTTCGCTGCTCAAGAACAATTCCTGAACACGAACAACTACAAAAGCAAAGTAATGAAAACTGGCCCATCAAAAAATGCAGAATGAGCAACCAGTTAACCACATTATCTCTGGCCGTCCAGTTCTAAGCAAATCTGAATATATATATATATATATATATATATATACAGCTTCACCGAGTGAGTTGTTATATCGACTGGCCAATATGCCAACAAAACATCATAAAAACTAACAAGACATGATATAAATATATTGCAAGCAAGGTACATGACAAAAACCATCTGAAGTATACCTGTTCAAACTGACAAAGAAATATAATTTCCCAGACATGATAATCAACGACTGGAAACAAAAACACCTGCTTATTGATAGACATTGCAGTCTTTTCTGGGCAGAATATTACCCTAAAAAGAGTGGAGAAACAAAGGGCTCGAATTTGAAGTAGGTAAAGCATGAACATGAAAATAAGATCAGTAATACCTGGAGCAATGGGTATGATAAAAACGTATGAAGAAAAACAATGAATCTATACCTGTACCGTCAACTCTACAAACTATCAGAAAACATAGCCCCATAGTGAAAGGCCACATCCTCTATAAGACCCTATAACTTCAATAGTACAACGCGAATAGAACAATACACAAATATAAGACGCATTCTATACGGCAAATATCCAATAAAATAAACAAACACCACATGCACTCTATAGACCAGGTACACAACAGATCAACACAACTCGCATTACACACACGCATACACACACGCACACACACACACAACAAACAAACAATGCAGATACCAATACAAGGCAGGACTGCAACCAAACTGCATAATAAGGCAAAGTAATGAAATGCAATACCGGGAATATTTTGCACATATTCCAGCAACAAAAAAGAATACATAATGCTGCGCGGAGCTCAGTAACACGGGGGTGAAACGGGTGGCGCTGTGAAAATAATAATAATAATAATAATAATAATAATAATAATAATAATAATAATAATAATAATAATAATGGTTTCAAATTTTGCCACAAGGGAAGCCATTTTCGGGGAGGGGCTAGTCAATTACATCGACCGCAGTGTCTCACTGGTACTTAATTTATCGACACCAAAAGGATGAAAGGCTAAAGCGACCTCGGCGGAATTTGAACCCAGAACGTAAAGACGGACGAAATGCCGCTAAGTACTTTGCCCGGCCTGCTAACGATTCTGACAGCACACCACCTTAATAATGATGATGATGATGATGATGATGATGATGATAATAATAATAATAATAATAATAATAATAAAATAATAATAATAATAATAATAATAATAATAATAATAACATCGAAAAATACCTTAGGAAGGAGAACCCTGAAGAAGGCTGGAGAGTATATCAGCCGAAACGTTGTTAACAGCAAACAAGATGAGGACAAATATCCGTCGAATGTAAATAATGTAAATAATGTAAACTATACTGGATCAAAGATATAGCATGCCCAGCTGACAACAACGTATGCGATAAGGAAGAAAGAAATGTCGAGAGATATGACAAGTTAGCTTGGGAAGTTAAGCAGTTGTGGTCGATGAAAATGGTTGCAGTAGTACCAATAATTGTCGGAGCCTTGGGAACAGTGAGCAAAAATCTCGAGAAGTTCGTAGAACAAATAAGGGCTGCAATAAGGGTGGAACACTTGCAGAAAGCAGCACTGCTTGGAACCGCTCGAAAAATAAGATGTGTTACTTTAGTTCACTGGTAGTGAACAGCTGACACTGTAATACATCTCCAGCGTTAGTAGCTGTGCAAAGGCAATAATAATAATAATAATAATAATAATAATAATAATAATAATAATAATAATAATAATAATGATAATAATAATAATGATAATAGTAACAATGAGCAACGTAAACTAAGAATCATCAGGTTCTTAAGTGTCGTTCAATTGTCCCAAATTCAAAGAAATCTTTCGGCGACTTATCAATATCGTTGCAAATAAATCCATTATCTCAGAAACTAATACTCCTGTATTCTTAGTGACTGATAACTTCATGAATCCGTAACAAATTGTTAATCTCAATAAAATCCCTACCTTCTAATGTAAGGAGTTTATTTGTCTTGGTTCATTTGAGATAATGATGATATTAAAGATCAAAATGTCCATCTTATGAATTAATCTCTTTCAAATAGCAGCATTCAACATCCTCATGTGAGATTTCTAAAGCAGATATTATCCAGCTAAATACATTTTGTCCCTTAAACACACAAAATGAATCCCATCACGACATTGTTGTCTCGTGCGATAACCATCACTAGTGAATAATAGCAAAGGTTGTATCCTTCCTTTGCTCGATCCATCGAGAAATTAAATATACTGCTAAGCTGTACTATTTAGTAAAATTATAAATCTCTATGCAAATCAAAGTGTGATAACACAACGATGCATTCTAAAAATTTATCTAAATTTCGATAACAAATCCCGACATTATTAAATTGAATAAACAACTTGACACTCAGGATCAAGCGTGTACTGAAACACTCACTTCCTCATATCACATACTACTATATCATGTTGCAGTTTGTAATATCGTCAAATAACACAAAAGACACCAACACTTTATATATCCATCTGCAAATCTATCTGTGTGCGTATGTGTCCTTCTCTCTGTACACATATAGAAATGTACATAAATTATTTAAATGTATTGATGTATATGGATCTCTCTCTCTCTCTCTCTCTCTCTCTCTCTCTCTCACTATCTATCTATCTATCTATCTATCTATCTATCTATCTATCTATCTATCTATCGCACTTTTAATTTTCTTCATATATCGTTTTTTATTTACTGATATTTTTAATAGCCCCCCCCCTCACCAATATAATTTATTCAATTACATGAAACTCAAATGAAACATGCGATTGTTTTAAATTCACCGTCTTTCATATTTCTTTAGCTACAAAACTCTAAGATCAATTACTTGTGTGCCTTATCAGGCACATTAAAAAATAAAAAGTACACGTAGTATTACCCATTATAATAGGTTTATCATATCTCTTTGAAAAGGTATATTTGTATAAAGGTTCGTTGGATTTCAGTGCTGAATGGTGGTACAGTATGGGCAGATTTTTGAAATCCAATGAACCTTTATACAAATATACCTTTTCAAAAAGATATGATAAACCTATTATAATGGGTAATACTACGTGTACTTTTTATTTTGTGATGTAATCTTTCGACTAACAATGTTTGCGGCTGCAGAGAGCTTTAAACCATCTTTTATATCAATAATATACCTATGCTGATGTAACAACAGATTGTTTATAAAGCTTGAAACACATGTGCCGCAATATCCTTTGTGTTCTATTTTTAATTTTTGTGTAAACATTACGTTACGGGGACGTAAACGCACCATCATCGGCACAGACACATAAATACAAACAGACACACACACACATATATATATCAGATCATCCCATAAGTTTTGTCCGATTTTTAAAAACTGAATCAAATTTAATAGTACAGGTTCAGGCAAAATGATCTGACACATTTGTAGGTTAAATAAAAGGATTTGGTTTTCGTTTCTTTTGCAGTTGCTGCCATGAATTGGGCTGGTGAGCATCGCGCTTTCATTGTGGAAACGTTTATCAAAACAAACGATTATGTAACTGCAACACAAAGAGCGTTCCGTTTGCACTTCAATCTTGGTAGACATGATCCCGTACCAGCTCGAAACACGATCTTGTTATGGGTTACCAACTTCAGAGCTACAGAGCAACTTAAAGATGCAATTCGTCAAGAAATTACTGCCATTCCACATGAAATGACCCGCCAAGTTATTGACAACTTTCGTGAACGCCTTCGACAGTGTGTGGACAATAATGGATCCCATTTGACTGATTTAATTTTTAAAACATAATGAAACAAAATGGCATTATATGTACTTTTCAAAAATAAAAACACCTTTTTGTTTCTTTACTTCATTTGCCTTTTATTTAACCTACAAATGTGTCAGATCATTTTGCCTGACCCTGTATTTTAGAATGTCTAACGGAATAAAAAAAATTTTATGCATTTGTGTAAATTTAAACTAATTAAATATTATTTTACAGAATTATAGAATTTAAATTTCTCTTATTAAGACCATTTCTAACATGGAAGTATCCAAAGAGCATTTGAGGTACATAATGCTTTATGAGTACAAAAAAGGAAACACTTCAGCCGAAGCGTCTCGAAGCATACACTCAGTTTATTGGAAAGAATGCTTGAATGACAGAACTTGCAGAAGATGGTTTGCAAAATTCAGAAGTGGAGATTTCAGCCTTAAAAATGAAAATCGAACACGACGTCTAGTTGAGTTTGATAAGTTCCTTGAGACATTAGTTGAAGAAAATCCTGCATTATCAGTTGAAGAATTGGCAACAAAGCTTAGTTCAAACCATACAACGTTTCATCGTCATCTTCAATTACTTGGAAAGGTTCGTAAACTTGGAAAATCGGTGCCTCATGAATTGTCCAAAAGCAACCGCAAATTCCGAGTTGACATCTGCTCTTCTCTCCATTCTCCCGAAATTATTTCGCCATTTTAGGATAGACTTGTGGCTGGTGAGGAAAATGGATATTCTATCGAAATGTTAAACGTTGTAAGCACTGACTTGATAAAAGGGCAAAAGCTCAAACGCAACAGAGAAGAGAACTTCATGCGAAAAAGGTTCTTCTGTCTATCAGGTGGGATTGCAAAGGAGTAATTTGCGTTGAATTTTTACCACCTAATTCAACAATCAATGCTCAAGTCTACTGTCAACAATTAGAGCTTTTGAACCAAACTTTGAAGAAAAAAGACTTGCTTTAGTGAAGCGAAAAGCAGTGATGTTTCATCAGGACAATGCGCGACCCCACACAACAAAGATCACATCACAAAAGATCGAAGAGCTTGGTTGGGAAAAAAATTCCTCATCCACTTTATTCTCTCGACCTTGCTCCTTAAGACTACCATGTGTTTCGTAGTTTACAGAATCATTTGTGGGATATAATTTTCACAAGACAGGAGAAGGTCACACTGCCATTTCAGAGTTCTTCGCTTTGAAACGAAAAGAGTTTTACATTGATGGGATTAAAAAGCTTGTAAATAGATGGAAGTGAGTCATAGATAATCAGGGAAAGTACATTGATGATTACATTTCAATTAAATATAACATTTATTGCAATTATTGTAATTTATTGTAATTAGGACAGAATTTATGGGATGACCTTATATATATATATATATATATATATATATATATATATATATATATATTATATATATATATATATATATACGTTTATATATTTATTGTGCAAGATTTTTTATGTGAAGTCGTGTGTTGAAACAGATATTGTTATATTTCGGAATGGTCATTTCGCTAGTTTACCCAAAGTAACACCAAATATATAGTGCGTGTGTTTTTATTGGCTAAACTGGCAAAATGACCATTCCGAAATATAACAATATATATATATATTATATATATATATATATATATACTCCAGCATGGCCACACCGCTCCTGAGCTGAAAATAGATGAAATGAAAAATATACGACGAGCTTCTTTGAGATTCCAGCTACCAAATCTACTCACAAGTCTTTGGTCGGCCCTAGGCCAAACTAGAAGACACTCACCCAAGGTGTCACGCAACAGGACTGAACTCGGAATCATGTGGTTGGTAAGCAAGCACTTACCACACAGCCAGTCCTGCGCCTCTAAAAAACATTGCTCCTGGAATCGCTGGGATATATATATATATGCATATATATATATATATATGTGAGTGTGTGTATGTGTGTGTGTGTGTGTGTGTGTTTGTGTGTGTGTGCGTGTGTGTAACACTAGGTCTAGATTTTGTGTAAGATGCAAATCACTTAGCAAAATTTCCTACCGCGTTCAGATTTTGGTTTTAATCGTTTTTACCCTTTCATTACCAAACCGGCTGAAACCGGCTCTGACTCAAGTACAAATGTCTTGTTTTCATAAGTTTCTTCCACCAAACCTTAGTCACAATTTATGTTTCTAACACTAGCTGAACGAGAACTAAGTTATTTTACTAAATTCTTTGTGATATTTAAAACAATTGAAAGAAACACAGAGCATCTCAGAAATATAGTAACGAAAGGGTTAATGCCAGTAATATGAAACTTGCTTTTCAAGGTTAAAGCAAATTTTCTTTACCAACTGTATACAAATTCTAACGACTTTGATTAATAAAATTACCTCGAGTTGACAACACCGAATCAAGAGCATAGTAACGGCCCAACGCTACGTGACAGTCAAGTAGAACGGATGTTGAAGCTCTCTGCTGGTAAGCAAGTAAGAAGCTGTGTGTTTTTATAGCATTTGCTTTGTACTACAGAGTGTATTTCTTTTTATTTTGTACATTGTAATCATTACTTTCTACGTTTTTTTTTAAAGATATGTTATAGTAATTAAAATGCAATCAAATAGACGTGCGTGTGGAAATCACATAGGCAATTTCTACTATAGCTGTAGACAATATACACCTAAGCCACAACGCAGAAACATAACAACAAAAATTAAACGTGCCTTCAAGTATTATTTTGACGTTAAGTTAGGAGTTAATGTGAGGTGCTGGGAACCACGTACCTGCTGCACAGAGTGCTATGCAATGCTAATAGCTTCGATGAATCGTAAAAGAATATCTATGCCTTTCTCAGAACCCATGGTTTGCGAGAGCCGAAAAATCACATCACTGATTATTTTTGACAAAGAAAATCAAGTGAAAAAATAATGTGCCCAAACTGCGAATCAGCAATAATCTCGTAACACATGACGGAACAACTCCACCACCAGTTCCAACGGCAACGATAAGAGAAATCAATTCACCTGAAGATTTTGAAATTGATATATAAGGAAAGCTGGCGTATATATTTCAGATGCGACTAGCTCCCTACAGTTGTTAGGTGAAATGGTGTTCAATGACTTAGTTTACGATTTGGATTTATCATCAGTAAAGGCGGAATTGCTGATTCCAGACTTCAAGAATGGAATTTTCTGCAGCCAAACATCAAAGTTCACTATTTACAGTTTTCACCGCCATCGCCATTTGCAGTTTTTATTATTTTACTTACAGAAGGAAAATGTTTGTTTCTGCCACGATATCAGTGACTTGGTGGATTGGCTTTCGCTATGATCCAAAAGAATGGAAACTGTTCATTGACTATAGTAAAGCTAGCCTTATAGCTGTATTACTCTCATAACGGCAATGAAAAACCTTCGATATCTGTAGCATATGTCATTGGCCTTAATGACACTTATGAACCAATGGAACTACTGCTAAGACTCATCAAATGTAAAGACTACATATGGAATATTTGTGGTGACCTTAAAGTTGTATCATTATTTCTTGGGTTACAGTTGGGATACACAAAGCATATGTGCTTTTTGTGTCTATGGAACAGCAGAGATGACAAGAACAACCACAAAAAAAATTATTGGTCATCTCGGACTGAACATGTTGGTAAACACAATGTGAAATACCCTGCAGTTATTGACTTCACATTAAACTTGGCCTTACGAAAAATTGCGTGAAGTGTATGGATCATCAGGGTAGTGATTTTCAACATTTAAAGGATAAATTCCAAGGAATATTAACAGACGCTAAGTTGGAGCTTTCACTGGACTACAAATGCGCAGTCATACCCGAGTCATCGTTTCAATCTAATCTAAATGAGAATGAACTAGGAGCATGGGCATGCCGTTCTTGTTGAAGTTGTCAAAAACTGTTTTGGAACCCACAAAGCTGAAAACCACCGTGAGCTTATAGAAATCAAGTTTAAATCTTAAGAAAAACAGGGATGCAGAATGTCTTTGAAAATGCATTTTTTATATTCTTATCTCGACTTCTTCCTGGCCAACCTTGGGGCTGGGAGTAAAGAACATGGTGAGCGCTTCCTGTAACAAATCTCAGTTATGGAAAAACGATACCAAATATGGTGGGAGATTACTGTTGGTTCCTGAAGGAGAGTTCGTCATCCTACAAGCGACAAAGGAAGAGGAAGCACCAAAGTTTTACTTAAGAACAGGAAGTTGCCTTTAGATAGAAACAACAAAATACTAACGCGCTTTAGGTTGATAGTTGGGCGCAAGGTTGGTATATCCGACAGCAGAATTCTTCCTCCTTTATTCTGTCTTAAGCTAGAATAAAGAAAAAGAGAAAACCCTATTCACTAATTATATTTAAGTATGCTTAACATAAAACGTGGCACGGAAAAGTAGCTTAGGCGGCTTTCGTAATAGAAGCGGATGAGAAAAAATGTAAAATAGGAGGTTTCGGTTTCACACAAAATCTGAATGGAGAAATTTAGACATCAGATCTGAAATAAGTATCAGACATTTTGTAGGAATCAGTGGTTTTCGTGTCTGTTATTAAACAAGTTGAAATTTAAATCGTATACAAGATACTTAATATAAATATTTAATATATTTAAGTAAATAACGTGTAAGTAAAAGACAATTTAGGCTTTGGCATCGGGAATTGAGTTGATAAGCTTTAACTTCATATATATCACTACACTTCGACGAGTGATTGGCTCTCTCGTAATCCCAAGAGGTACAAGCACCTCTTGTTCTTATCCAGTGCCTTTTTACAACTAGTGTAATATATGGTGAAACATAAATATAACATCTAAATACATATTTGTTCATCACTATGACGTATTGGGACTATACTTATCGATGCAAGGCTATAAATCTTACACCATTATGTAATATATATATATATACCTGCACATGTGTGTTTGAGTCTGTGAATATATGTACATATATAGATAGACAGATAGACAGACAGGCAGGCAGATTGACAATCAGACAAACAGACAGGCAGACAGGCAAACAGACAGACAGACAGATAGATAGATAGATAGATAGATAGATAGATAGATAGATAGATAGATAGATAGATAGATAGATAGATAGATACATGCTTCGGTGTGTGAATCAGTGCATCAGGCGAAAATACCTTCTGGTATCTCAACCCTACAGGTATCATTTCATTTTTTTTAATGTCTATAAGACTTTCGCCGCCCACCGTAACAAAACTTTCAATACAAATTACTTTGTTTTGTATCATCGAAATGTTATTATATGATATTGTATGGTCGAATAATGCAATATTGTAATATATTCGTCCAACAAATAGACGGATGTCATAGATTCTAAAGAATGATATCTGATGATACCTTACTCCATAATATCAGCGCCTCCCTACTAACTTATGCCAAATATCCAATGGTATTTTGATGTGATTGATCATTGATTTTTCTTAACTCAATCATATATGTCCGTCGCTGTGAAATTCATTAGAATTAAAATAGAAGAAAACATTTCAGTATAGATGTTTTATGCTTCTTGAACGAAGGATTAGAACTTGAATAGATATTTAGAAAGTGAAATTTAGAAAAGTTGTTCACAGTCGTGCTAGCATTTTTTCTAAATCTTATGAAATTCATTTTATTTGTGTCTGATAAAAATCAAATATTTTTTTAACAGCATCGCTGATTTGGAAAAATCAGATGAGCATGGGACAATTTGCAACGATAATTTTTTATCTCTCAGTGGACTATATATCAATGATTGCTAAGAGATATATCCCTAGGCACTAGGATGGAGGAATACGAAATACAGATAGTCCGACTGTTATCGACTCACACACAAGTATATATTCTATCGAAGGGAAAAGAAAGGCTATATTTGCATAAAATCGAGTTCTATCATTTGTTCCTCAGCCTATTCTTATATTCTTCAAGTCCTTCTTTCTAACCAACCATGGAGATAGTAATGCATTAGCATTTAATGATTAGTCTGATGAAATTAAAAAAAAAAAAGAAAAAATGCTTCGAAGTTTTCCATAATCTGTCAATACAATTCACATTTGCACCAAAAATGTAGAAACCCTGCAGAATATTCTCCTAGAAAACAAAGTGAAATGAAATGCAATAAATTAATCAAAACTCCTGTTTTTGATTAAAGCTTCTTAAACATTAATTTATATGATAATGCTCTCCACACATGCAAATATTTAAGGAGATGTAAATTTCTCTATAGATGCGCATATATGTGACAGGTTTACATATCTAATCAATAGTATTTTGTGCGTGCACATATAATTCTATTTAGTATAAAGATGTATTCAATGAATAAAATGTTGGATTCCAATAAAAAAAAATTATGCAACGTAAGTGAACCCTAATATCCATTAGTTAGGAAAGGCTAATCTGAAGATTTCACTTTTATTCATTTATGCTATATATATATATATATATACACATATGCATATGGCTATGTGCGTGTATAGATAGATAGATAAATAGATAGATAGATAGATAGATAGATAGATAGATAGATAGATAGATAGATAGATAGATAGATAGATAGATAGATAGATAGATAGATACATGCTTCGGTGTGTGAATCAGTGCATCAGGCGAAAATACCTTCTGGTATCTCAACCCTACAGGTATCATTTCATTTTTTTTAATGTCTATAAGACTTTCGCCGCCCACCGTAACAAAACTTTCAATACAAATTACTTTGTTTTGTATCATCGAAATGTTATTATATGATATTGTATGGTCGAATAATGCAATATTGTAATATATTCGTCCAACAAATAGACGGATGTCATAGATTCTAAAGAATGATATCTGATGATACCTTACTCCATAATATCAGCGCCTCCCTACTAACTTATGCCAAATATCCAATGGTATTTTGATGTGATTGATCATTGATTTTTCTTAACTCAATCATATATGTCCGTCGCTGTGAAATTCATTAGAATTAAAATAGAAGAAAACATTTCAGTATAGATGTTTTATGCTTCTTGAACGAAGGATTAGAACTTGAATAGATATTTAGAAAGTGAAATTTAGAAAAGTTGTTCACAGTCGTGCTAGCATTTTTTCTAAATCTTATGAAATTCATTTTATTTGTGTCTGATAAAAATCAAATATTTTTTTAACAGCATCGCTGATTTGGAAAAATCAGATGAGCATGGGACAATTTGCAACGATAATTTTTTATCTCTCAGTGGACTATATATCAATGATTGCTAAGAGATATATCCCTAGGCACTAGGATGGAGGAATACGAAATACAGATAGTCCGACTGTTATCGACTCACACACAAGTATATATTCTATCGAAGGGAAAAGAAAGGCTATATTTGCATAAAATCGAGTTCTATCATTTGTTCCTCAGCCTATTCTTATATTCTTCAAGTCCTTCTTTCTAACCAACCATGGAGATAGTAATGCATTAGCATTTAATGATTAGTCTGATGAAATTAAAAAAAAAAAAAGAAAAAATGCTTCGAAGTTTTCCATAATCTGTCAATACAATTCACATTTGCACCAAAAATGTAGAAACCCTGCAGAATATTCTCCTAGAAAACAAAGTGAAATGAAATGCAATAAATTAATCAAAACTCCTGTTTTTGATTAAAGCTTCTTAAACATTAATTTATATGATAATGCTCTCCACACATGCAAATATTTAAGGAGATGTAAATTTCTCTATAGATGCGCATATATGTGACAGGTTTACATATCTAATCAATAGTATTTTGTGCGTGCACATATAATTTCTATTTAGTATAAAGATGTATTCAATGAATAAAATGTTGGATTCCAATAAAAAAAAAATTATGCAACGTAAGTGAACCCTAATATCCATTAGTTAGGAAAGGCTAATCTGAAGATTTCACTTTTATTCATTTATGCTATATATATATATATATATACACATATGCATATGGCTATGTGCGTGTATAGATAGATAGATAAATAGATAGATAGATAGATACATACATACATACATACATACATACATACATACATACATACATACATACATACATACATAGATATGTTTCTTTATTAGCCACACAGGGCTGCACACAGATAGAACAAATTACAAGGTAGAGCTTTTCTTTTGAAGGTTTAAAAAAAAAAAAAAAAAAAAGGAAGGGGGAGTTTCGATCAAAAGGGATCGTAAAAGGAGAGAAAGAGGACAAAAAAGGGGGGGGTTAAAAAAAAGGGGGGGGAGAGGAAAAAAAATTGATCAATAGGGATCGTTATCACAGAAATGTCAATATGAAGTGTAAAGGGGAGGACAGGTGAGGTTTACCCGTGGAAAGAAAAGCCTACGGAAAAGACCACGGTAACCTCGGTCAATGAAGTCACATTTTATATTTCTTTTTTTTTTTTTTTTTTTTTTGCAAATAAGCAACTCTCTGTTTTCGATTTCTGGGTTCATAGGACTATGCTCAAGGTGGCTTCGTCATTCATACGTGCCATTCTTGCTACATTCACCCATCTTTTTTTAAAACATTCGCTAGACAAAACTTGCCTCTCTACTCTCACTTTCCTTTTCAAGTGGTACTTGAAGAAGTTGATGAGAGATTGACCAGAGAGGAAAGTGTTTGTTTCCAATCCTTTCAGACGCGTCCACCAGATACATTCTTTCGCCATAGCCACAAGGATGATGAAAATAGCTCTTCCTTCCCGTTTGAAGGAAGGAGGCGTGACAATATTGACGATAGACTCAGCTGATAAACCGACTCGTCCCACACGTGACAGCAGTTGTTCGACATAAGCCCACAGGTCGGAAATTGTTGGACACTGAACGAGTGCGTGCAGAACGGTTTCGTCGCTCTGACCGCATCTCGGGCAGGTCGGCCCCGTGTTTCTCGAGCCGTGTCTGTAGAGCTTATCCCGAACGGGTAGCGCTTCTCGGTAGCACTGCCAGGCCAGGGATCTCTGGAAGTTGTCCATGGGCCCTGGCCCGAAAGTCGTCCCGAACAGGCGGGTCAGGTACTCCTCGTCGACGTCCAGGTTCGCCCCGAGCTCGTCGTCGTACCTCCCCTCCACTAAACCCCTATAGAATGCTTTGGTTGTGTTGAAGTCACTTAAGGTCGACCCAGGACGGCAGAGTTGCTTGAGAGCAACGCGACACTCGCGGTGCCATTCGCCCTTCCTCGGCCTCTTTTTGATCCACGACTGCAGTTCGGTCATGGAGACGGAACTGCAGTCGTGGATCAAAAAGAGGCCGAGGAAGGGCGAATGGCACCGCGAGTGTCGCGTTGCTCTCAAGCAACTCTGCCGTCCTGGGTCGACCTTAAGTGACTTCAACACAACCAAAGCATACAGAGATAGATAGATAGATAGATAGATAGATAGATAGATAGATAGATAGATAGATAGATAGATAGATAGATAGATAGATAGATAGATAGATAGATAGATAAGTGGGAGTGCCCAAAAGAAACCGAACTTTTACAATATTTTATTCGCTTAGTTTTACATATTTACTTATCGCTTTCAAAGTATTCTCCATTTGAAGCAATACATACGTCCAGGCGCATTTTCTACTATTCGTAGCAGGGCTGGAGCTCTGTCGAAGTGAATTTTTTTAACGCATCTGTGGGTTTTTTCTTTACCTCTTTCACATCAGCTTCCGTCACCAGTGATGACCTTCGAAAAAATGGTCCGGATCATCTCCCAACTGTTCTTTCAGTCCAGAAAACGCATTCAGTCATGACTGCTTTTGATTTTCCGTGAGCAAGCGAGACACAAATTCTTTACGGTAATTCTTTTCATTCATAAACCCTCCCTCAAAAATCGTTGGTAGGAGCTCCAGGAGACACTAGTCATATCAACAATTTTGTCAATTGTTCGGCAACGGCCCTCTAAGATCAGTTCATAAATTTTCGTGATGTTTTGATTCTTTCGGGAAGTCGACAGTTACTCTGAATGACGTTGGTTTTCAAACTATAAGTGACCATTACTAAAGCGTAATAACCCCTCGTAACCTTGTGTCTCGCTGGTGGCAGCGTCCTTTTAAGCCCTTTGAGGCATGACAACTATTTCGGTCGCTGTTTTACCCAGCAAAAAAGAATCACAGTGCAAAACAAAAACCACACTACTCAATGCTAATCGGCAGACTGATGCCTGGGGGTCGCATCAAATGGCTTTTCTAGCTGTGGAAGCCTGAACTGCTACGGGTTTGTCCCACAGAGAACGTTTTCGGTTACTTTTGTGGGTGAGAGAGAGAGAGATTGTGTGTATGTATGAGTTTCCAGAAAATTTTAATCAGACGGTAATGATCACCCCTAAATCTTTACAAAATAGGTCATTTGTCTAAGTTGCTGAGTCGTGGTATAGAAATAAGAAGCACGTTGTTCTTAAGCTTTTTTGCTTTCATACGTCCAGGCGCATTTTCGACTATTCGTAGCAGGGCTGGAGCTCTGGCGAATCACTTTTATAATCACTTTTATTCGTAGAAATTTTCCTGAAATCTTCGTATTTGTATACAATTTCCTACTGGCGCAACTTATATCGAACAAGTTGTGAACATTAGGCTAAACAGTGAAATTAGAACGGAATAACCTTGATTCAACACTTACCTTAACTACTTATAATTCTACACTGCATCTGCAAAGTGGCATTTATTTACAGCTCAGCTAGACGCATGGGCATTACCGACTCTACAATTTTATTTTAGCACCTGACCCTAACGTACACTGTCTTGTCCCCCTCATTTTTCACTGCTACCATAATGGTCTCTGGAAGTAGCTTGTTCAATACCTCATTCACTTAGGTACGCCCAACACACTCGTCTTCCCAACTCTCCCTTTTTGTGTCCAACGGCCTGAACTTGCACCAAATATTATGAGTTCTTCCTTTTTAGATCTTCGGCCACCTGTAATCTTCTCTTTGCTAATGTCTTTATTGTAGGTGTTTCGTTGCAACAGTATAAACAGAATATTAACGGCATTACTCTAACTAGTTTTGGAAGGCCTAGAAATGGTCATATCGTTAAGGGATTCTTCTTCCAAAGACTGTGCTTAAAAAAGAAAATGTCTATAACACGTTAATTCCGCTGCCTATTATTCATTTTTGTTTTCATCACTTTCTTTCCCGTGATATTAATGTTTAAGATAATAATAGACATACACTGTTGCAATATTGTGTCGAACAGTTAATTAGTGTGGGGTTGTGAATTGTAGTCCAGTAGGACTACAATTTGATTCATTGATATTTTTATTGTTGTTTATATGTAACCTCATACAAATCAGTCTTACGATTAAGGGATTTCCAGCCATAGAATTTCCCTGTTTAAAAGTATCATTTGGTGTATCACATCTTTTATTATTTGACGTATCATTTGCCTTATCAAAAGGAGAGATATGGTATAAGGGAAATTTGACTGCTATTGCAAACAAGACGTGTGACCACACTGAATCTCCGTCGTTATGTAGTGATTTCTATATATGTTAGCTACGAAAAGAGTTCATTTAATTGTTTTCCAAAATTAACTGAAGAATTAGCATATTGCAAAAGAATGGTTTACTCTATTACTATATTTTCGCAATATATCAGGCCTCTAATTGCTTAATAAACAATGGAAGGCCCTCCTCTCAATGAAGTAAATTTGGCCTCGTTTGTGATCAGTTGTATCTTTGAGGCCTCAGCTGTAGAAAGTTTGAAGTATCTGAAAATATGATTAATATAATCATACTAGGAGGGTAACATACTCAGAGGTTCGTAAAAACAGTATGTTGCAAATAAGTGCAACTACTATTACATAGAAGTATATTCCATTAAATTTTCTCGTGGGCGATGGTACAGTGTAATTATGATGCAGTAAAATTATAATTTCATTGTATCATAATCATGATGTGATTACTATGTTATTTGTCTGCATAATGAAGTATGATTTCTTTTAAATCTTCCCACCGGTGCCGTTGTATGGCTTCAGCATCTGATTAAACTACACAGTGATCTGAACAACAGTATCCATACGCTGGATGATAAGTTTCTGCGTCAAAGAAGACTGCTACGCTAAAAGACAATATTCCAGAGTAAATGTATTTACTGTTAATATAAATAGTTTATACTTCCGTTCCAGTTGTTGCAAATACAGATTACGATAGCCTACTGACTCCACTTGCTGTTCACTGTTGAATTCTATATGTAATTCTACATTCAAAAGTATTCTTCTGCACTTTGCTCTCTTTAAAACACGTTAACACTTGAATTTTCTTGATAAACATTATTCTGTCTCTTATCTTTTATTATATGTGTGTCTATGAAGTTATGTATCAAAAAGGATTAGAGATCCTTCCTGATTCATAAAGCTCATTAGGTCGGTTTACAGGATTCTATGCCCTTTATATTCCCACATTGCGGGGCTCCGTGATAATATTATATATCCTTGTCAGCTGAGTGGATTAGAGCAACGTGAAATGCACAGAATGCATCGCACGGCCCAGGGATCGAAAATACAATCTTACGATCATTTGTAAAACACCTTAGCCACTAAGTCACTCGCCTCTACGTAAGTATGTCTGCAAGTATATGAGTGTGTTTGTGTATGTGAGGTAGAGAGAGGTGGATAGAGAGAAATTGTAAAGTTACACTACTACTATTCATTTCATTTTTCATGACACCATCTCTAAAACAGCCCTTCTCTCAATGAGGCAGACTTTGCCTTGTCTGTGAACGGTTGCATCTTTGAGGGCTCATCTCTCAACAAATTTTAACATGTCTGAAGGGGAACTATCTACTTTTATCTAACATAGTTTATGACCCGCTTTGCTCTTTTCTACACAAGTACACTACCCCGCATAGTAATTATACTTTTTCTCGACCATTGTCCACAAGTACAGGTAGTACACTCCCTTCCGTGTGCATGATAGTGACCTGACATAAAATACTATCATGTATAAGAAAAAGCAAATAACACATTGATGACTGATGGGGCAGTTTCATTTTACGCACTATTGGGTAACCAATTATAGACAAACCTACAATGTTTCCCTTCACACCAAGTAGAATTGTAGAATTGGTGAAATTACCATTTTGACACCAGCAGCTTTTTTTTTATTTAATCTGCAGCGGTTCTAAATGAATGGACGTCGAACAATCATCGTTTCAGATGTTTTAGAAAAAATAACGCTTGTACCAATTATTCAAACATTAAGACCAATAGCAGCAGCAGAAGCAGAAGCAGCAGCAGCAGCAGCAGTAGTAGTAGTAGTAGTAGTAGTAGTAGTAGTAGTAGTAGTAGTAGTAGTAGTAGTAGTAGTAATTGTGGTTGTGGTGCTGATGGTGATGCTGGTGCTGATGGTGGTACTGGTGCTGGTGGTATAAAGGCGTCGAGCTTCCAGAATTTTTAGCACATCGGAAAAATTACATACCGTTATTTGTTCGAGGTCATTACGTCAGCTGTGCAGCTCATCCTCCTGAGATCGATAAAATGAAATGCCAGTTAGTTACTGGTGTTGATGGTATCGACTAACCCACTCCGCTCAAAACTACTGGTCTTATGTATAAATTAGAAACGCTTATAACTCATATTAATACTATTCCTTTTCCTATTAATTCCATAAGGGTATTTACATGCATTTAGTGTTCGATGACTACTTCAGACAGAAATATGATGTAAAACTCCCCAGAGGTAATGTTTTACTAATTTACACTATGTCGCAAACACTATTGATCATTAAAACATCTCCACCAATTCTCTGTACCTACTTAATATTTTCCTTAATTTTCTTACAAACCTTCCTTCTGAGGGCAACATTACCTCTTCCAATATATTTTATGTTTTTTTTTTTCTTTTTCCTTGTCACTCTTAAATATAACGCAAACTACACAATATTTATTCAGCTAATCTCACATTCACTTACTGTCACTTCATAATATTCATCCCCTATATTATTTGATACAAATCCGTCTGCGGATATGAGTATTTCTATTTTTCCCCCTTCTCCGTTCTTCTTTTAAGTAGCCCTCTGCCTATATCTCGCTATACCCACCTCCTAACTCATTCTCTCATCATCATCATCATCATCATCATCACCATCATCATTATCCCCATCAATTCCTGCCCAACTATATATATATATATATATATATACACACACACACATATATATATATACACACACACATATATATATACACATATATATATATATATATATATATACATATATATATATACATATATATACATATATATACACACACATATATATATATACACATATATATATATATACATATATATATATTATACATATATATATACATATATATATATATACACATATATATATATACACACATATATATATACATTGTTGGATTAAGTATCAATTTCATCTATTTCATATTTTATTTATTATTCTATTTTATCTTTCACTTAGGCCCACATCTTAGTTAAAGTTGCGATCGTCATTTTGTTTGTTTACATTTTCAATAACTGTTCTCGATATAAAAATTTTCCAGATACTCTATCTTCTAATTAGCCTTAAGATTAAATTAAATAACGTTTAATATTGATACCGTCAAATTAGCCTTAGGATTAAATTAAATAACGTTTAATATTGTTTAATATTGTTAATAATTATTGTTAATTAGCCTTAAGATTAAATTAAATAACGTTTAATATTGTTTTAATATTGTTAATAATTTTTCAGATACTCTATCTTCTAATTAGCCTTAAGATAAATTAAATAACGTTTAATATTAATAACGTCTAATTAGCCTTAGGATTAAATAAATAACGTTTAATATTGTTAATAATTATTGTTAATTAGCCTTAGGATTAAATTAAATAACGTTTAATATTGTTTAATATTGTTAATAATTACTGTTAATTAGCCTTAAGATTAAATTAAATAACGTTTAATATTGTTTAATATTGTTAATAATTATTGTTAATTAGCCTTAGGATTAAATTAAATAACGTTTAATATTGTTTTAATATTGTTAATAATTATTGTTAATTAGCCTTAAGATTAAATTAAATAACGTTTAATATTGTTTAATATTGTTAATAATTCTTCAGATACTCTATCCTCTAATTAGCCTTAAGATTAAATTAAATAACGTTTAATATTACCCACACTCTAATATAATATTAACATTGCTAATATATTTTCAGATACTCTATCTCCTGATTAGCCTTAAGATTAAATAACGTTTTTATCCACACTCTAATATAATATTAATATTGCTAATATATTTTCAGATACTCTATCTTCTAATTAGCCTTAAGATTAAATTAAATAACGTTTAATATTAATAACGTCTAATTAGCCTTAAGATTAAATTAAATAACGGTTAATATTGCTTAATATTGTATATATAATTTTTCAGATACTCTGTCTTCTAATTAGCCTTAAGATTAAATTAAATAACGTTTAATATTACCCACACTCTAATATAATATTAATATTGCTAATATATTTTCAGATACTCTATCTCCAAATTAGCCTTAAGATTAAATAACGTTTTTTTTACCCACACTCTAATATAATATTAATATTGCTAATATATTTTCAGATACTCTATCTCCTAATTAGCCTTAAGATTAAATAACGTTTTTACCCAAATAACGTTTTTACACAAACTTTAATATTGTTAATATTTCTTTTTCAAGTACTCTATCTTCTAGTTAGCCTTAATATCTTCCTGTCTTCTCTCGAACATAATTAGATAGATAAACGGATAGACGGATTATCCAGCATGTCCAGAGCATGGAGACGTGACGAGCTGGATTTATTCGTACGAGCATGGGAGTGCGCCGGCGGAGATAGCCCTAGCGAGGTGATTGCGGCTGCGCTGAAGAGCAGAGGCTACAAGAGGACAGCGGCTCAGATGGAGCGAAAGAGACAGGAATTCGTGCGCTCATATGCGCTTGTACGGTCGCACATTGGCGCACTTGATGCCATCTTTGAGAACGAGCGGGGCAAAGATGGCAAGAATGGAGACGATGAAAGAAGTCACCCCCACCTGGTGGACGCCCAGGAGGAGGTTTTGAATGAGAAACCTGCCCGGGAAGTGAACCCAGGTGCAAGTTCTCCAACCGGCAGCAAGGGCCATGGAGACGGAGAACCCGGTGAAGAGGTAGAGGGAGGAAGAAGAACTAAAAGAAGGACTGGAAGAGCTAAAGGAAAAGAAAAAGCTCAAGCAGGACCAAAGAGTGAAACAACCAGGAATAGAAGTGGAACCGCAAAGGATGGAACCAAACAGCGCACACGGGTGTGTATGTTCTACCTGAGAGGTTCCTGCTGGCACGGAAAGGAAGGTGCAGGCTGCCGCTTTGCACATCGGGGACCCTGCCACAGAGACACGAGGCAGATGGACAAACCATCAACACAAAGAAAAGGGATGGACCACGCACCACCTGCCCCAAAGCGGAGGTACGCAGATGTTGTGCGCGCCACAAACAGCCAACATGATGTTGTCGAAAGAGCAGCTGCTGAGCAACAATCTTTTTTGTGCATGGCACAAAAGATTGTACAGCAGCTGACCTGGCTTCATCAAACCCAAGCCCGCAGGTGGGACTACCCACTATATACCAGACCACCACAGCAAACAGACACAGGATGGACACCGCCGGCAACAACGTACACCTCACCTCGATACTCCTACTGAACATCAGAGGACTGCAAACACTCAGTAACAGGACAAAGATCCCGTTCCTGAGAGACTTTGTTGCATGCAATCAAGCCTTATGCATAGCACTTACAGAAACGCACCTGAAACCGGACATAGCAGATGCGGAGTTACACATACCACAGTATGCTGTACTACGGACCGACAGGAAAGAAAGGAGTCATGGAGGTGTTGCTATGTACATCCGTGAGGACCTCACACCCCAGGTCCTCTTGTCATACTCAAACTCGGTGTGTGACACCCTAATTGTACATATTAGGCAACTTGATGTAGTTGTGTGTGCTACATATCGCCCTCCAGATGCCCCAAGCCATGTGGGCAAGTTTGAAGACTGCCTTATAAAAATAGAAGAAATTCTAACCACATTAGAACAACACATAGGTGTGCTTCTTATGGGAGACTTCAATCTGCCCAATGTCAGATGGCCCGAGGGCCTTTCTCTCCCAGGAATGACAAGATGTGAACGAGGACAGGCGAGGTCCCTCCTGAACCTCATCAACACCCTGTACATGGAGCAGGTAATACTCCAACCAACCAGGGCAGGTAACACACTGGATCTCTGCTTCACAAATGACATGGATCTCATCCATAATGTGAAAGTGACACCGACACTACTCTCGGATCACAACATGATAGAGCTGACCATGTACGGGCCAAAAGAGAGCACGGACGTGCAGCCTACAAGAAACCCTCAAAATCTTTCCAGCTTGAACTACCATAAGGCAAACTGGAAACAAATTGAGAAAGAGATCCTCAAACAAAACTGGCCTAAATGTCTCTCCTCGCCAGACATCGACGTGAAACTTCAACAATTCATGTCTGTAATGCAAGCCATATGCTACAAATGTGTCCCAGAGAGAAAGGCCACTGCACACAAGAACAAAATCCCCAGAGAGAGGAAAATTTTAATGAGACGGCGTACGAAATTTTCAAATCGCCTAAACAAACAGATTGAAAGCAGTGAAAAGTCCCGCCTAAAAATAAAACTGTTGGAAATCGAAAAATGTCTGCAACTCTCCCATGAAAAAGAAAGAGCAGACAAAGAAGCCTGGGCTATAGAAAACATAAAATCTAACCCCAGAGCTTTCTACAGGTATGCCAAAGAAACAGCTACAGTGCACTGTAGAATAGGGCCACTCCTCGAAAAGGATGGCAAACTCACAGGAAAACCAATGAGGGTAAGTGAAATACTGAATGAGCAATTCAATAGTGTTTTCACTCCACCCCTTGGGCATCTCCAAATCACCAATCCAACTGACTTTTTTACCACTGCAGATATAAAATCAGAGGCGGCGACGATAGATTACATCGATATAAAGGAAGACAATGTAACCAAGGCTATAGATGAAATGAAAACAGACTCAGCTACTGGCCCCGATGGATTCCCGACAATCCTCCTAAAAGCATGTAAGAGAGTCCTAGCAAGACCACTGCAGTTCCTCTTTCAGAGCTTCCTTGCAGCTGGCAAACTTCCAGGAAAACTGAAGGAAGGTAAAATATGCCCCATTCATAAAGGAGGTAGCAGAGCGGAAGCCAAGAACTATAGACCTATCTCTCTGACCTCACACATCAGCAAGGTCATGGGACGAATAGTCAGAAGGAAGCTGATCACCTTCCTTGAAGAGAATGACTTGCTGCCCGACACCCAACATGGTTTCCGACCAGGGAGAAGCTGTTTAACTCAGCTCCTACAACACTATGACTGGGTGCTGAAACGGCTGCTCAACCACTCAAATGTGGAAGTGATATATCTCGACTTTGCAAAGGCCTTTGATAAAGTCGATCATGGAATGATATGTCACAAACTGCGTGATCTCAACATAGTTGGAAAACTGGGAGAATGGCTTCATGACTTTCTGAAGGATAGAAGTCAGGTGGTAGTAGCCAATGGGGCCACCTCCATTAACACACAAATAGTGAGCGGTGTTCCGCAGGGCACTGTTCTGGGACCACTACTGTTCATAATGGCCCTCTCAGACATGCCCTCAGCCACGCAGAGAGCCACGATCACAAGTTATGCAGATGATACAAAAGATTCACAGGCAATACAGAACCTGAGGAC
>NC_042998.1:77238671-77243671 GCF_006345805.1 Octopus sinensis | reverse complement strand
GTAGAAATATATTTCATATTTGGTATATGAGAGGAGCAGAAACAGACAATAAATGAGTTTCATAGACCAGCAGACATTACACATTCGTAAATAAGTATACGAAGAGGCAGACAGATAAACAGATACGTTACATTACTTATAGTCCGAGACTGATAAAATGACTTCATTGGTTGACCACACTTTCTTTTTTGTTTTCTTTTATTTCTATTTTCTTTAATGCTTCTGTCTTAATTTTTCCCTTTCACTTAGTTGAAATTATTTAATACTAGCATTAACATCTCTCAAATTCTTATTTACGATATTTCTCTCCCTCCCATCTCTCTCTCCCTCACTTACATAAACGCACCCCCCCCCACACACACACATACATTCAGTTTTTCTTTATTTATTGCCTTAGATGCTGATACTTGTTTTTTTATGCGTTCGTCTCACTTTTTCTCATATGTCTTATTTTTGTTTAAATCAATATTCTCGCTTCTTCCATCAGTCTCCCTAAACATTTCTTCCACTCTCCCTATTTCTATGACGTTTCAATTTATTTGTCTTCACCTAAACATTTCTCTCTAATTTTTCCCTATCTTTCGCTATTTAATTCTCACTATAATTCATTTAACGTGGATGTGTCTTGAGCAATATGATTTCGTAGCGACGAGCTACAGGGAAATTAATATAATGTTTCTGCCTCAGATCTTCCATTTTGAAATACTGTTATTGCGAGTCATCAACATTGATTTTCTTTACGCATTGAGCCCCAAATTACTGTTTATATGATTTCACACTTAGGTAATTATAGAACATTATGACACCCTCTTGAATATATATGTTATTTGACAAAGAGATAAACAGATATACTTAAATCAAAGACATTCAGGGCAGTAGCTACCACTATCTCTCACAAACACATGTATACATCCACATATATGTGTCTGCATCTAAGCATATATATATATATATATATATATATATAACACGTACGCACACACACACATATACACACATAGGTATGCATGAATAACAAATAACTGATAACAGAGATTTATATATATGTATATATATATATATATAATATATATATATATATATATATATATATATATATATATATATATATGCACATGACCCTTAATTATAATTTATATATATATATATATTCATACATATATATGTGTGTGTGTATGCCTGTTTGTGTATGTACATACACATATATATCAAACCTAAAGAGGTTTCAATCTGTGGACCAAACTATGTTCTAATTTGATACCTTTTTGTGTTGAAGTCATTGAACCATTCTAACTTATATTTCGGTATATATCCTGTCTCGGTATCGTTTAATTGTTATGGAAGCTGTCATTTGTGTTTTTGGCGTGATAATTGTGAATAAATGAGAAAGTGTTGAGCTAGGAAATTTTGCGCTAAAGCTGTCAAGTGATGTAAACTCAGCTTTCTTGGCACGAGTTTATAAATGTTCAGAGATTTTCAACATTATGCTATCTTAGTCTTAATAAAGTTGTTCCAAGATTTTCTGCATCATGCGCATAACGTTATGGCCATATCGACGATGAGATTTATTGAGCTCAACATCACTTTCTGATAATTCCATGTTAAACGTAAACAGTTAAACAGGAAGCTTAATTGTCACTGTCTTCCGGCGTTGTGACTCTTATGCGTTTGCTCCAGTGTACTCAACTGTAATGAATACCAGCTGCTGCTGAATTTACCCCACCACTCATATTACGTCAATCGTGAGGATACAGAGGGTGTGTCTAAACCTGCTCAGTACAACATAAGCTTCTGAAAGATTAGGGAAAAATGGGTGCACATCATATCATGCGCTCGCGAGTGGTAGCTGATAGAACCGTTAAAGTTGCATTTATGATTTTCGTTGAGCAAGCTGAATAGAATTCTATGTTGTTTGTTTACTTATTTTGGATTTTCTTTGTCACTGTTGCATTTAAAGAACGTTAAATTATTTTTAATTCCTTTTAATTCTTGAAAAGATGTTTATTTTAATGTATGTAACTTAATCTGTGTATATTCAGATGGACTACATGATTCATGGCATAATATTACACATAGAAGGCATAGCTGTGTGTGGTTGAAAAGATCAATTTACAACCACATGGTTTCCCTTTCAGTCCCACTGCACGGCAGCATGGGATTCTGCTACAGCATCAGACCAACCAATACTCTGTACGGGAATTTGATTGACGTAAATTATATGTGTGTGTGTGCGTGTGTGTATGTGTGTTTAAACACACATAAACACACACACACACTATATACATATATATATATATATATATATATATATATATATATATATATATATATATATATATATATATATATATATATATATATATGTATATATATGAAAGAGAGATATAGATATGATATAGATATATATATATATATACATATATATATATATACACACATACATATATACATATATATATACATACATATATAGACAGATACATACAGGGGTTCGACGAAAAAATGGAAACACCTTAAAATTTCTAACAAATTTATTTTGATATGGGGTAGGACCGTCTTTGTCTGCAATTACAGCTTGAATTCTACGAGCTATGGACTCCTGCAAAGTTTGAATTGTTTCGAAAGGACTTTTGCCCATTCTTCAGCTAAAACAGTCTCTAGTTCTTGTAGTGATGATGGTGGAGGATATCGACTCCTTAATTGTTTTTCTAACATGCACCATATATGTTCGATTATATTGAGATCTGAGGACTGTGGTGGCCAGATAAGATGTTCAACTTCACTAGAATGTTCCTCGTTCCATTCAGTAACACCTTTTAGCTGCGTTAATTCGTGCATTATCAGCCTGAAAGATTGCGTTTCCCTCAGGAAACAGGTCTGCAACCATACAATGAATCTGATCAGATAAAATGCTTAAATAACCTTGACTATTAATTCTGCTATGAAGGGATTTCCAAGATATAGCTACACCCAGATCATCACAGATCCCCTTCTATGTTTAACAGTTGGAAGAAGGCAGTCTGGGCCAAATGCTTCTTTTGTCTGTCTCCACACGTATACTCGGCCGGTGGTCGGAAAAAAGGTAAAGGAAAATTCCTCCGAGAAAGTAACATTCTTCCACTGATCTAGGGACCAATTCTGTAGGTTTTGACTCTACTCTAAACGCTTTGCAACGTTTGTTTTGAAAATAGTGGTTTCTGATTAAAAGTAGTGGTTTACCGTGAAATCCGGCTTGTGCAGCTCCCGGGGAACAGTTTTTGTGGAACTCTGCAGTAATTTTAGGAGCTGTACTTTTATAATCCTTTTTAACAATTCGCGTAAGAGACCGAAAGTTCCTATCTGAACGTTTTGGTTTTCTTCCGGATTTTGTTTCGACGAGGAGGTTTTTCCCTCTTTCTCATATGCTGTCATTACTTTCGAGACAGTACTTCTTGATACACCAATCATTTCAGCTGTTTTCGTTACGCTAGCGCCTTCCATATGAGCACCAACAATTTGACCTCTTTGAAAGTCCGATACATCAGTATTTTTAATGAATTTTAATTACCTTTTCCTGATGATGTCTGAAAAGAAACAGCAATTTTAGCAAAACTTATTAAGCAACACTAAACGATAAATACAAAAAATGAAAATAAACAAGTTTTTGACGGTTTTATTGATATTTCAAAATTATGATGCTATGATGCTAGATCTTTCCATTATTTTGTCCAATCTCTGTGCATACATAACATGCATATACATACATACACACATACATACATACATACATACATACATACATACATACAGACAGACAGACAGACAGACAGACAGACAGACAGACAAACATACATATATTAAGGAGTAAAGTGGATTTAAAAATGCAGGCAGATATCAATAACGCACTCATTGTTAAATGAATTTTGTTAATCAGATACCACAAATGCAAGTAGAATAATCACTGATATCGTTTAGGACAATTTCAAGAAATTCGGAGTATACGACAACAAATATGAGAATGGAGAAAATTATGTTTTTTAATTGCTGTTTACCTCGTACAAAACCTGTTTCTTTACTACCCACAAGGGATAAACACAGAGGTGACAAACAAGGACAGACAAACGGATTACGTCGATTATATCGACCCCAGTGCGTAACTGGTACTTAATTTATCGACCCCGAAAGAATGAAGGGCAAAGTCGACCTCGGCGGAATTTGAACTCAGAACGTAGCGGCAGACGAAATACCGGTAAGCATCTCGCCCGGCGTGCTAACGTTTCTGCCAGCTCGCCGCCATTACCTCATACAATACCGACGATCGTTTCTGTTGTGTTAGCATATTTCGCTACAGAAAATAACAGTCAAATTAATATAACCGAAAATATATATGTTAACACAATGTTATGAAAGCAATCCGAAATTTGTTAAGTTCAATATGAATTAATACAATATCTCAAGTAGACGAACGCATTAAAAAGAGCGTTAAGAAGAAATATATTATTCTAAGAAAAGCCAGTTCAGCATTTAACTTTTGATAATAAGGGATAAATAAAAAAGAACAAACTGTAAACATAAATTTTACGCCATGGCAATTGGAACTATAGACAATTGGTTTTATTTGTTTCAGTCATTCGACTTTTCAATGCTGAAGCACTGCTTTTAGTCGAACAAATGGACTTGTTATTAAAAGAAATAGCCAGTTGCATTTTAAAATATTCTCATTATTTTTATAGCTTTAAAATGTGTTTAGGTTATATTATACATAATGTTATGTGCTGAATTCTGTTTTTGTTTTATTCTTTGTATACTTGTTTATTTTCAGAACATAGTTTCTGTATGTGTAACCTTAGTGTTGTGCACTAATACAGTATGGATATATAGTATCACAGAACGGGGTACACACCAACTGTTTCCACATGATGTATTCCCAAATGGCTCGTTCAAGAATATTGCCTTCAGCAGCCTCGGTTTAATTATATTGCCCGGGTAGAAAGGGGACGAGATGGCAGAAACGTTAGCAC
>NC_042998.1:77216171-77233671 GCF_006345805.1 Octopus sinensis | reverse complement strand
ACATCCCAAAAGTAGCGAAACGTCCCGCCTAAAAACAACACTGATGGAAATCGAAAAAAGGCTACAACAATCCTATGTGAAGGAGAAAGCAGACAAAGAAGCCTGGGTTATAAAAAAAACATTAAATCAAATCCAAAAGCCTTCTTTCATTACGCGAAAGAAACAGTCTCAGTGCACTACAAGATAGGACACCTCCTTCAAAAGGATGGCTCCCTCACAGACAGTCCAACTAAGATCAGTGAGATGCTGAATGACCAGTTCAAAAGTGTCTTTACCACCCCGTTGGAACACAGACAAGTGAACGAACCAGTGGATTTCTTTGCCGCCTCACCTATAACCAGCGAGGCGGTTACAATAGAATGTATTGACATTAGCGAAAAAGATGTCCTACTAGCCATAGATGAAGTGGACACAAACTCAGCTGCTGGTCCAGATGGTTTCCCAGCCATCCTCCTCAAAGCGTGTAAGCATGCCTTGGCAAAACCCCTCAAGATTCTCTTCCAGAGCTTTCTTGTGAATGGCAAACTGCCAAGCAAGCTGAAGGAGGGAATAATATGCCCAATACATAAAGGGGGAAGTAGAGCAGATGCCAAAAACTATAGGCCTATCTCTCTGACTTCACACATCAGCATAGTCATGGAAAGGATAGTCAGAAAGAAACTAATCGCATTCCTTGAGGAAAATAACTTGGTGAGTGATACCCAGCATGGTTTTCGACCAGGTAGGAGCTGCCTGACCCAGCTCTTACAGCATTATGACTGGGTGTTGAGGCAGTTACTCAACAAATCAAATGTGGACGTAATCTACCTTGATTTTTCAAAAGCTTTTGACAAGGTGGATCATGGTATGATATGCCACAAACTGCGTGACCTCGGCATAGCTGGAAAACTTGGAGTGTGGTTGCATGAAAGATAGGAGTCAGGCAGTAGTGGTTAATGGAGCCACCCCTATGAACACACAAATAGTGAGCGGTGTTCCACAGGGCACTGTCCTGGGACCACTGCTTTTTATAGTGGCCCTCTCAGATATGCCCTCAAATGCCGCAGTCAAATGACTGAAACAAGTAAATGAGTAAATGAATATATATATATATATATATACATATATATATATATATATATATATATATAGATATATATATATATATATATTATATATATATATATATATATATATATATATATATATATATATATATATATAATATACGTACATACATTCATACATATATTATACATACATGTATATATAATATGAGTGACAGTAATTTAATAATTGAAAGGCAAATTTATAGGCGGCAAGCCTTGTAAATGAATTTGCTAGATGGAGATACAGTAGCTCGTCGTTAACATATATATATATATATATATATATATATATATATATATATACGCACGCGTGTGTTTGTGTGTGCATGCCTGTGTTCGTGTGCGTGTGTGTTGGTGAGTGAGTCAGTGTGTGCCTCTGTCTGTCTTTCTGCCTGTCTGTGTGTTACATCTCATTCACTAACGGTTTTGGTATGCTTATGTCCTGATAACGTAGTTGTTATGCCAATGAGACAGTAAAAGTATCAGTCTGAAAATTCAGCCAAGCAAATCGATTCGTTCTCCAGTCAAATGAGTGAAACAAGTAAAGCAGAAATGGTAAAATGAGAGAAGTGAAATGAGAGAACAGATGTTTATTTCGTTAGTTAATGGCTGTTTCATAATCTCGGAACCATGTGATTGGGAAGTAAGCCTCTAATATATCCTCTCATTCTATCGTAATCTAAAATTCATCCACGCCTGTATCGCGATATTTTGTATATTTTGAAAGAGTCGTGTTTATCAGTGCTAGTGAATCTTCAATTTTACGCATATGAATAGATAACATGTTTCATTTTAAATTACATTACGATAAGAGTTTCAAATTTTTTGCACAAGACCAGCAATTACGAGGAAAAGTAAGTCAGTCACATCCACCCGTGTTTACCTAGTACTTATTTTATGGACCCCGAAAGAAAGAAAAGTATGTCGACGTTTTTAATCATTTTACCCGGCGTGTTAACCATTTTGCCACCTCGCCTCCCTAAATTCCATTAAAATATTGGTTTCAAATTTTGGTACAAGACCAGCCAGTTTGGAGGAAGAGGTAAGTTTACATCGACCCCAGTTCTTAATCGGTGCTTATATATCGTTCCCGGAAGGAGGAAAGGCAAAGTCGACCTTGGTGGAATTTGCACTCAGAACGTGAAAACACACGAATTGCTGCTAAGCATTTTTCCCGACACAGTAACGATTCTGCCCGATCGCCGCCTTAAATCACATTAAAAGATTAAATCGCCTTAAATCACATTAAAAGATTAAGAATAAGAATATATCGTGATCAAGTTCGAGTCATTATCACTATAATTTTTAAAATGTCATGATTTAGTTTTGTCAATATAATGTAATCACGAATTTTCAGAACGGTGAAGTACTGGGCAAGCTGTGTCAAAGTTAGTGTTATTCAATATTTCCAGGTCTTTTGTTTCTCTTTTCATATCTTAGTATAGTACAGTTTGCTTTTTATCCCTTTGGATCGAAAAATGCGACTTCTACCGGCTAAGATGTTGCTGTAATCTTTTGCTTATATTCGAAATGTAAGAATAAGTTAGAGCTATGATACAAAGTGGAATATTGTTATTTATAGACATTGATATTTATGGACTATAATGAACATGATTGAAATAACCGATGTAATATACATGATTTAACAATAATTACTGACATTGAAAATTTAGTATAAAACCTTTGAAATCCCACAAAATGGAACGAAAGAATTGACATTCCCAAACGTTTCAATTTGCCAAACTAGGCAAATATTTCCGGATAATCAAGACAAAGCTACATATGCTCTTGTGAAATTTTATGCACTTGATATGGCTTTTTCAAAGTTTTCCTGATAGAGCGTCTCAATGATACAAGCATAAATAAAATTCAATAATAAAGTAAATGCCAACGAAAATGTACCTAACGTAAGCTGTTTTCTTATGAAGCAGTATTATAAGTCCCAGACACTCTCGTAACGTTTCAAACAATGAATAATTGCTGTATCAAATTTTTTATTAGTTGTTAACTGGTTTTCGTATTGGTCTAATAACCAAACAAATAAATTTCTCAGTTAATTACAAAACAAAGCATGTTAACATACATATCTAGATTATTACGCCTCTGAATGCATTATTATTAACATGTCATGTAATAAAGTATGGAATGTAATAAAATATGGTCCATTCGAGAGTGAATTAATTAATTGATTTTTTTAATTAGAGTGCATTCAGCATAACAGTACTAATTATACTGATCTATTTTTTAAGACGGAAAACTGTGATTTAAGAGAGATATGACAATTAATTTTTAGAGATCTAGGCAACTCTTTCCATGGAATTCAAAGATTACCTTCATAGTAAAAGCTGTAAGGAACATCACTTGATGAGCAGGATTATGATTTATTAATCATAAAGTAATATGCTTTTCTATCAACTGTGATCCTTATAAGCCTTAGATATCTGTTCACAATTATCAGATCTCCATGTAACTGATCTCCTATGATCATATCTAAAACTGCCGTCTCACGAGAAGGATATAGAATAAAAGGCGAATGATGGCAGGAAGTATATAATCGTGTTCAAAATAACGTCGCAAGTTGCCTGATTGAATTCGTACACGTGCCTGTGCTATGTCTTAATATATTACTCGACTGAAATTATTTGCAAATTACTAAATTATTTTCGTAAAACATTGACATGAAAACATTATTGGTACAAATTCATGAAAGCATTTGACTTATAACAAACTGGCATTGATTTTTAAATCTGCTCTTTTACATACTCAAATGAAACAAAGTTATCTTTGCGTTTCATCATTATTTTGATAAATACAATAGGTACCAGAATTATAGTATGGATGACTTGTATTTTCCCAGAAAATTTGCAGTAAATTTCAGGAATGTGACGAAAAATTATTTAGGAACATACTATTTCATTAGATCTAATATAACAAAACTTAATGCATTCTCGTGTGCGGATGTGTCTCTCCTGTCTTCGAAACTAGTAAGCATCGTAAAAATGTAAGCAGACGCATTTCCTATCGGTAAGAAAAGGAAACAGAATAGATTCTATAAATAACAGACATATCTCACGACAGAAATCTGATCGTTGTATACAGTTAGAGAGAAACTGAAAGCGTTGCGAGATGAAAATTGTATTCCTATATCCTAATCTGTACGATGTTTGTTGATATAGGAACTGTTGCACGTAGCAACTACAGTAACATTTCAGGATATTGAAGTAAATATTCAACCAAGCAAAAAGCAAGGAGTATAACGTCACGATTTATTTACTTTTCCTTAAAAGGTATCAGTTATCTCAGCATAAACTATATTACTTTCCCTATTTTTCTATAGTGATTTATATTTTTAGAAATGCTTGAAATGACAAAATATCTCCGGAGATGCCGCTGTATGAATAAAATACATTATACTTGTCTTTGCGAATTAAGAATTTCCAATTTCAATTAATTGATAGGATGAAATATGGAATCACGTACACAATCATATATATATATATATATATATATATATATATATATATATATATATATATATGGCAAATGAAAGGCGGAAAATGGAATATACAAGAATATATTATAAATCACAATTGGTTCGGCACATCTAGCATCGATTCGTCATACGTGGGACTCTCAACAACTTGTTCAGGAGCATCTAGCCGTGTAGATGTATATATCGTCGGTCGATAAATAAATATAACTCATTAAGATAACTATTCAGCTATGTAACTTACTATTTTCTAGAAAGAAAAGCAGCTAGATGGGTGTAGGCATCTCGAGAGTCGGTCAGAAATTCAGTTGTTGAGTGTCCCACATATGATCTATAGATGCTAGATGTGTCGAAACAATTGTGATTAATAACAAATTCTCGTATATTCCATGTTCCGTCTTTTATTTGCCATATACAAACGTTCACTGTAAAATTGACTGTGCTGTACGAGTAAGCTACCGGGTGTAAATTATTCGTTTTATTGTCCATTATATATATATATATATATATAATATATATATATATATTATATATATAAATTAGAGGAAAACCACTGGAATGTAATCTAAGCATTCATATAGAAATATCATATAGAAAAATAAAATATATTATAAAACATATATCTAGATCACAAAATGTACATAATAATGAATAAACATTATATAATATGTAAAAAGACTACGTACGTTTCGTGGCTATAACTTCAATTCGAATTCCGATTAAATTTAAATTTAATCCAAAAACAATTCAATTTAAAATTATAGTCACTCCTCAGGTCAACAATAATAACAATAATAGTTAAATAAATACATATTTTTAATAAATAATAAAATAGAATTAAACAATTTTTTAAAGAGGTAAAAACATGATTCTTCTTATAGAAGAAACTCCGTTAACTAAATTTGAAGCTTAAAAAAGTAGGGCCAGGTGTCTATAATACATTTATCATGCTAAAAACCTAAGGTAAAAGATAGAGTAAATACATAGAAATATGTATGTTATCTGTGAAGATATACTTTAGCATTGAGAATAATTTTAACAAACTATAGTATATCTTTACTGGAAAATAGAGTAAATAGATAGAAATATGTATTTTATCGGTGAAGAAATAATAGGGTAATATATATGACTATTGATTGAAAAATATGGCTTTCTATTTTTGTTTATTTAATTATAATATAGATACGTACATTTATTTAATTATTCTTATAATAATAATTATTATATATGAACTAAAATCTAAAAGTATTAAGTTTGGTTTCTTTCTGAATTAGATTGTGACATAAAATAGTTTAGTATAGGTAGTGTAAAGTTTTTATATTTTGTACCATTGAATTTAATAATAATAATAATAATAATAATAATGTTGACCAGAAGCAAACCCATCAGTGGCTACGGAGCTCAGGGCTAAAAGCAGAGAGCGAAGGTTTCATCCTGGCTGCTCAAGATCAAAGCCTATTAACTCGGAACTACCAGGCCAATGTGATGAAAAATGGAGCAGACCCAAACTGCCGATTCTGCAACGACATGATTGAAACAGTGGACCACCTAATCTCTGGATGTAAAGTCTTAGCACCAGTGGAGTATAAATTAAGACATGACAGAGTTGGTTAATATCTACACTGGCTAATAAGTCGGCATTACAATATCAAAACTGCCGACAAGTGGTATAATCATCACCCTGAAGCTGTACCTGAAGGAGAAAATGTAACGATTCTGTGGGACTTTCCAGTACATACAGACCGAACCATCAAAGCCAATAAGCCAGATATTGTTGTGAAAGACCAAAACAATAAAATTTGCTTATTGATCGACATGAGCATCCCCTGTGATCATAATATCTCAGCGAAAGAGTTTGACAACTCAGAAAATATAAAGACCTGCTCATTGAAATTCAGAAAATGTGGCATCTCAAGGCGGCTACAATACCAGTGATCGTAGGGGCATTAGGAATGATCAAGAAGGGAACCGAAAATTATATGAGAATGATCCCTGGCTTACTATCCCTGCAAGAAGTGCAAAAGATTGTTATAACTAGTACATCACACGTATTGAGAAGAGCATTGTCGATGTGAGAACTATTACTACCCATGTATTTTAATTTAACGTAAAAAAATATGAACGAACTAGTGAGTTTAGTTTAATGGCCTACCAATGTATACTATGAGTTTCTTTGCCCTAGGAGTAAGGAAGACACTCGGCAAGAAATGGAAGCAAATTTGAAAGAAGAAAAAAAAAGATAATAATAATAATAATAATAATAATAATAATAATAATAATAAATAATAATAATAATAATAATAATAATAATAATAATAATAATAATAATAATAATGATAATTGTCAGAGATCATAGTTGTTAGAGATCATGAAGAAAAAAGATGCTTTCTAATTGATGTATCAATACCAGCAGATGACAACGTGTCTATAAAAGAAATGGAGAAACTTTCAAAATACAAAGACCTGGAAATAGAGGTAACTACAGTGTGGAATCTAAAAACAGAAACAATTCCTATCATAGTAGGTGCATTAGGCATGATAAAAAAAATATTCAGACAATTACATAACAAAAACACCAGGACTTACAAACACATATAGCATACAGAAAATTGCACTACTGGGCACTGCACACATCGTACGCAAAACACTTTCAATACAGTAACCATCAGAGCATCATATCAAAACACAGCACATACCCAAGGCACACAGAGCTGCGCTCGTTAGGGAAGTGAAAGTACGATATTAAAAAAAACTACTGAATAATAATAATTATTATTATTATAATAATACGTATTATTATAATAATACGTACTTTTCCATAAATAAATTTATAAACGCTAAGTAATACATTTTTAGTTTTGAATTTTTAAATTTTTTATTTCATAAATATCTTCGGAAAGATAAGTATAATATTTATTTTAGATGTAATGGTGTAATTCATTTATTTATATGTTTATTGATTGAAAAAATATGGATTTCTTATTGCTTTATTTGTTAATTATTATTTAGATAGGTACATTTATTTAATTATTCTTAGTATTATAATTATTATATGTGAACTAAAATCTGAAAGCATTAAGTGTGATTGATTTGTGAAATAGTTCGTAACGTAAAATATTATAGTATAGTTAGTGAAAAGTTTTTATTTTTTATACCATTGAATTTAATAATAATAATAATAATAATATAATAATAATAATAATAATAATAATAATAATAATAATAATAATAATATTAATAATAATAATAATAATAATAATAATAATAATAATAATAATAATAATAATAATAATAATAATAACAATAATAATATGTACTTTTTTCATGAGTAAATTTAAGAACGCTAAGTAATACGTTGTTAGTTTTTAAATATCTTCGAAAAGATAAGTATACAATTTATATGATTGTTGATTTTAAAAATATTGATTTCTAATTTTTGATTTTTGATTTTTTGTTAATTATAATTTAGATACGTTGATTTATTTAATTAT
The DNA here is from genome assembly GCF_006345805.1 of Octopus sinensis. NCBI lineage: Eukaryota > Metazoa > Mollusca > Cephalopoda > Octopoda > Octopodidae > Octopus > Octopus sinensis. The sequence continues at coordinate 77,225,602 of NC_042998.1, read as the reverse complement.
TCTTCTTATTATAATTATTATATGTGAACTATGATCTAAAAGCATTAAGTGTGATTGCTTTGTAAAATAGTTTGTAACGTAAAATATTATAGTATAGATAGTGAAAAGTTTTTATTTTTTGTACTATTGAATTTAATCATAATAATAACTACTTTTGTTACTCCCTTTATAAGCGAAGTATTAGATCTAGACATATAAACGCTAAGTTATACGTTTTTAATTTTAAATATATTTAGTTCATAAATATATTCGAAAACATAAGTATACATTTTATTTAATAAATAATGGTGAATTTATATGATAATTGATTAAAAATATGTATCTCTAATTTTTTATTTGTTAATTATAATTTAAGATACGTATTTTTATTCTTATTATAATTATTATATAAGAACTAAAATCTAAAAGTATAATTTGTGGTTGTTTTGAGAAATAGTTTATAACGTAAAATATTATTGTATTTTTCCATTATATACTATTGAATTTAATAATAATAATAATAATAATAATAATAATAATAATAATAACAATAATAATGATGATAATAATAATAATGATAAGTACTTTGTTTATTTTATCAATGAGTGAAATATTAGTCCGAGGCATAAATTAATTTACTTATATAATAATTTGAAATTATTTGTGAATATATTGTTGAAGTGTATACAAAATACTATTGCAGGGTTGTGGCTACAACGTTGTTGATATAAGATATATTATAAGTCTACAATGTATTGTATAGAGTTTAGTACATAGTTAGTATCGGATCAAATTAGATGTTAATTTAATTAATAAATTAATATATAATTCATTTAATTAATAAATATAGATTAAATTATAGTAATTTAGCTTATCTTAAGCATATGATTTATTTTAACTATTTTTATTTTTATTTTTTGGACTCTTATATTTTTCCAGTAAAGATATACTATAGTTTGTTAAAATTATTCTCAAAGCTAAAATATATCTTCACAGATAAAATATGTATTTCTATCTATTTACTCTATTTTTTTTTACCTTAGGTTTTTAACATGATAAATGTATTATAGACACCTGGTCCTAATTTTTAAGTTTCAAATTTAGTTAACGGAGTTTCTTCTATAAGAAGAATCATGTTTTTACTTCTTTAAGAAATATTTTTTCATTGTATTTCACTATTTATTAAAAATATGTATTTATTTAACTATTATTGTTATTATTCTTGACCTGAGGAGTGACTATACTTTTAAATTGAATTGTTTTTGGATAAAATTTAATTGTAATTCGAATTGAAGTTATAGCCACGAAACGTACGTAGTCTTTTTACTCATTATATAATGTTTATTCATTATTATGTGCATTTTGTGATCTAGATATATGTTTTATAATATATTTTATTTTTCTATATGATATGGTTTATGTCTATCATTGTCTGAATTACATAATGGCGAATTTTCTCTAATTTATACATATTATATATTTATATTGTGAAATTTGATCAGGATATTGAATATGTTAACACTGTTTTACTTAAGATGTCGGCTAATTGATGTTTTCAAAAGTGTCCACACGTTTAATGCAGTTTGAAAAGAATATCCTTTAGCTCGTCATCTTGGAATAAAAAGTAACGTAAAAGAGAGGTATTAATCTTGTCTTTAAAAAAATTGTTATTACAGACAAGGCCTAAACAAATTCTAAACAAATTTCAATTCTTATTAAATGTTAGTATAATTCTTTCAGATATATCTACAGTTACTTGCACATATTTAGGCAGGTTGAATTGACACAAGTTGCACCATATGTAGGCATCATCATGTGAAATACCTGCAGAAGATCATATATGCCGTACAGAGATCTGCATACAAGAGCATGCTATTCAATGCCTAACAGATTTTGCTACCACCTCTCACTCTTTCTCTCCCTTCCTCTCTCCCTCTTTATACCCTCTCTTTCTCTTTCTCTCTCCCTCCTCTCTCTCTCTCTCTCTCTCTCCCTCTGCATACAAATACATATCAACATATTAATACATATGTGCATCAACATATGTATATACACACATATATATATATGAACACACATACGCACGCACATATACATATATATATGTGTGTGTGTGTGTATAAGTATATATATATATATATATCTACGTATAGATATACATATATATATATATATATATATATATATATAATATATATATATATATGTATATATATATATATATATTCATCTATATATTGTGCATATAAATTAAAATGAATATGAATGTGTGCGCGTCTGATAGAGCTAACGAGCAGAACAAAAGCCTAAACCTTTACATAGTACTTTTCACTAACGGTTTGGAAAAATTACAACAACAATGAAAGCGTTCGAATTTAGAAACCTCTATTCAGTTCCTTATTAAACCCTTCGTGGCAATAGCATTAATTATTGAAAAAATAATTTTAAGGTATCTCATCGCCGTACTCTAAATTCAGAAGTGTCAATACATCTCGACCTATTCATATTCTACTCACATTAAAAAATTTGAATACATAATTCATGACAAAAGCGACAATCTTCACGAAACATCCATTTATTTCCAATAATATCTATTGCATTCCTTCGAAAGTGGGGGCTTATTTGAAACATTAGTATGCGATAAGCTATCAGTTATATGCATATATTACGGCTTATCTTAAATAACAGTGAAGATTACGTTAAGCCGGGTGAATGACTTAATGCACAAATTTCGAAAGAAGAGAGAACAACAAATCTGTAGCCGGTCATTTTAATCTGAAAGCTTAAACAGCTAATAACTTCACAATCCATGTCTTACAATAGAACTGCTACCCAGACATTCAGAGAGAGGAAAACAGGAAAAATCTTTTATATCTAACTCGATACTATTCATTACACATGGTTTAATCAAACATGGGGTATTAGTGATCACACTGAAGAATTTCAAAAGGTAACGATCTATAGAGATATACTTAAAAAGACCATACGTGTATGTATATATATATATATATATATAGATAGATAGATAGATAGATAGATAGATAGATAGATAGATAGATATGTTTCTTTATTAGCCACACAGGGCTGCACACAGATAGAACAAATTACAAGGCAGAGCTTTTCTTTTGAAGGTTTAAAAAAAAAAAATAATAATAATAATAATAATAAAATAACAAATAAAATAAAATAAAAAAGGGGGGGTCGATCAAAAGGGATCGTAAAAGGAGAGAAAGAGGATAAAAAAGGGGGGGGTTAAAAAAGGGGGAGAGGAAAAAAAATTGATCAATAGGGATCGTTATCACAGAAATGTCAATATGAAGTGTAAAGGGGAGGACAGGTGAGGTTTACCCGTGGAAAGAAAAGCCTACGGAAAAGACCACGGTAACCTCGGTCAATGAAGTCACATGTTATATTTCTTTTTTTTTTTGCAAATAAGCAACTCTCTGTATTAATTTTTACGGTTCATAGAATCATAGTCAAGGTGGCTTCGTCATTCATACGTGCCATCCTTGCTACATTCACCCATTTTTTTTAAAACATTCACTAGACAAAACTTGCCTCTCTACTCTCACTTTTTTCTTCAAGTGATACTTGAAGAAGTTGATGAGAGATTGACCAGAGAGGAAAGTGTTTGTCTCTAATCCTTTCAGACGCGTCCACCAGATACATTCTTTCGCCATAGCCACAAGTATGATAAAAATAGCTCTTCCTTCCCGTTTGAAGGAAGGAGGCGTGACGATATTAACGATAGACTCGGCTGATAAACCGACACGTCCCACACGTGACAGCAGTCGTTCGACATAAGCCCACAGGTGGGAAATTGCTGGACACTGCACGATTGCGTGCAGAGCGGTTTCGTCGCTCTGCCCGCATCTCGGGCAGGTCGGCCCCGTGTTTCTCGAGCCATGCCTATAGAGCTTATCCCGAACGGGTAGCGCTTCTCGGTAGCACCGCCAGGCCAGGGATCTCTGGAAGTTGTCCATAGGTCCCGGGCCGAAAGTCGTTTGAAACAGGCGGGTCAGGTATTCCTCGTCGACGCCCAGGTTTGCCCCGAGCTCGTCGTCGTACCTCCCCTCCACTAATCCCCTATAGAATGCTTTGGTTGTGTTGAAGTCACTCAAGGTCGACCCGGGACGGCAGAGTTGCTTGAGAGCAACGCGACACTCGCGGTGCCATTCGCCCTTCTTCGGCCTCTTTTTGATCCACGACTGTAGTTCGGTCATGGAGACGAGTTGCGGGAATGCGTGCCTCACAAACGGCGACCACACCTGTTCACCGTCGTCTACATAGAGCCGGAGATGTCGCAGTCTCAGCGCGTGTCTGCGCATCATCAACCACGGCATGCCCAGCCCTCCTTTTAACGGGTGTTGACAGCAAATGGATCGCCTGACCATCGGGACGCATCCTTTCCACAAGAAGCGGAAGAGGATGCGTTCTAGTTTGGTGATGGTAGGGTCGGGACAAGGTACGACGGTCAGGCGGTAGTAGATGATGGACGCGATGTACGCGTTCACCACCTCCGCCCGACCTTTTAGGGACAGTTTCCTCTCGGCCCATTGCTGGGCGAGAGTAACCACCCTACTCGTTATCTCGTTCCAGTTCTTCTCCATTTGGAGGTCCGGACCGAACCAGACCCCGAGCAACTCAACCGGGCCGTCTGTCCAGCGTCCCACGACGGAGGTACTGGTGGACGGCATGGGTTTGCTTCTCCAGGTGCCGAGCCGCAAGCCCACTGACTTTTCCCGGTTGATTTTTGCTCCTGTCACCGCTTCGTAGTCTTTCAGTGTCTCGCCGACCCGCTCGATGTGCTCGTGGCTTGACACTATGACGGTGACGTCGTGCGCGTATGCAGACACGCTCGTCCCGCATCCTAATTCTCGCGGGATGCCCCTCAGAGTCGCCAGCTTCCGCAGTAGTGGCTCAAGAGTCAATACGTATAGAAGCGCCGAGAGGGGGCATCCCTGACGGACCGAACGTGCAATGTCGAAGGGTCTCGATAGATGTCCATTTACGCGAATTACCGAACGGATGCCCCTGTACAAGGCAGCTATCCAGCCGCGGAAGACGGGACCGAAACCAGCCGCTCTCAGGACTGCCTCCAAGTATCGATGGTCTACCCTATCAAAGGCTTTCGATTGATCCAAGTTGATCAGGGCCCCACCCATGCCAGGTTCGTTAACTACCCTGTCTATGATGTAGCGCATCAGATGGAGGTTGTCATGGATGCTCCGGCCCGGCACGGCGCACGTCTGTGCGTTGGCGACCAGTTTCTCCATGACAAGCGCCAACCTCTTGGCTAACACCTTTGTCAAAATTTTCAGGTCTGCATTGAGCAGAGTGATTGGCCTAAAGTTATCTATAATGTTTCCCTTGTTTGGATCTTTCTTCAGCAGAGTTACAGCTCCTCGACTCACAAAACCGGGTATGCTCCCGTTTTGCTGCCAGTTGCAGTATACCGCTGCCAAGACGTCTCCAAACAAGTCTGGCATACAATAGTAAAATTCGTAGGGTAGACCATCCAAACCCGGTGATTTGTCCCTCGAGCATTCTGCCATCGCTTCCCGCACTTCCGCCGCCGTGATGGCACCTTCGCAGCACCCTGCCTTTCTTGTCGAGAGTCGTGGCAGGCTATGTAGGTAGGCACTGAAGTCTACCCTACGTTCTTGCCCTCCACTCGTCCCGAACAGTCGGGCAAAATGCTGCTGAAAGGCCTCACACATTTTACTTGGCTCGAGCAATTCGCGCCCCTGTTCATCTACCAGTGACCGAATGGTGGCTTTGTTGCCCTGTTGCGCCTCTGCCACCCGGGCCTCTCCCGCGGCTCCAACACCTTCGTTCCTTAGAGCACGCATCCTAGCTCTGACAGCACATCCTTCGTGTTTGGCGTTGAAGTGTTGGTCGAGGGCCAACCTCGCCGCCAAAACGTCGGATGTGATGCCGCTTCTAATTGTCTCTTCTAGTTTCTTAACTAGCTCACCCTCTACTCTATTTCTATCTATGGCTAGTGCTTTGCTGTACCTAATCGCGTCTGCTTTTACTGCTCTCTTGAGGGCAAACCACCATTTGTTGTTGATGATGGCTCCCGTCAAAGCCCTCTTTACTAGTGTGCTAATCCGGTCTCTGAAAACTTGTCTGGACGGGAATGATGCGTTCAGTTTCCAGTACCCAGGACCCTGTCTATGTGCCTTATCTAAGTCTAGCGTACACGTCACCAATTTGTGATCCGTGTAGCTGACTGTGTGGAATTGTGGACATCCTAAGTTATCCTTGTCTACTGTCCTACACAGTATCCTATCTAGATACGATCTCGACGACCCACTGCGGTTGCTCCATGTCCACGTTGGTGCATTTGGGTGGTCGAGTCGGTACCAGTCAGACAGTTGGAATCGTCTGAGCAGGTCTCTGAGGCATTTGCATCCCCTTCTGTTTCTGTCTCTACCCACGTAGTCTACATGCGTGTCCAAGGTAGCATTCCAATCCCCCACTAAGAGTAAAGGACGAGACGTTCCCAAGAATACTTCTAGACGTCGAAAGAAATCCGCCCGACCTGTTAAGGGCGGTGCGTAGACTGATACGAGTCGAAAAGCGCACCCATTGCTGCCGTCAACATCCAGAACGATCAGTCTACCCTCCGGGTCTACGAATATCGTCTTGACTTCGAGATCCAGGCTCTTGTGAAAAAGTACCGCGGTGCCACTACCGCCCATCCTCGGCAGATAGATAGATAGATAGATAGATAGATAGATAGATAGATAGATAGATAGATAGATAGATAGATAGATAGATAGATAGATAGATAGATAGATAGATAGATAGATAGATAGATAGATAGATAGATAGATAGATAGATAGATAGATAGATAGATAGATAGATAGATATAGATAGAGATATATATAAGTACACACATATATACATATCTGTGTGTAAATATGTACACATTGGTACACACACACATACATTCTTACATACATACATACATACATACGTACATACATACATACATACATACACATACATACATACATACATACATACATACATACATACATGCATATAAATATACAGTAAGAGATGAATAACGATTCATGCACTGCATATGTTTCCAGTAAGTTATTTTTATTGATGAATAGAAATATGACATCTTACGGAAAAAAACGTTTTCATCAGGTGAATATACACGAATTACGTAATTCAAAAAAACATTCCGAATATCACCAGTTCCTGCCACTTCACGATTCCCTGAGCAGTAATAGTGTCAGGGAATTATGAAGTGGCACAAACTGGTGATTTTTGGAATGTTTTTAAATGTGTAAATTTATGTATATTTACCTTATGGTAATGATTTTTTGCATGATGTCATATCTGTATTTATCAATAAAATCCCGTTTGAAACAGCTGTAGTGAATGAAACATTATCTTTCTCTCGTTATTTATTCACCATACTCGGAATGTATCATTAGCGTGGATTCGGACTCTATTGAATGCAGTACAATTGGTCCAATGAACACCCCTAAATATTGCTGTGAGACTCATAGTACACTTTGTCGGGTGCAGTCAATTGTATATACAACTGGAATAATAATAGTCTTTCCGTACTTCAGTATGTAGTTATTTCTTCCTCTGATTTCGTTGTATACACGATTTCTTTTTCTCTTTATCCGACCCAGTGCTTTACCATTTAAGTACATGATTCACTTGAATCCTGAACATTTATAATACTTTTACACACAAATTCATGCATGCACACGCAAACACACACAGGTCCTCAATCTTTGTATCTGAATAATGCTTATAATTCTTCAATGTAACTCTTTCGACTACTTTCAAAATCTGCTGCTTGATTTTAGAAAAGAGAAACCATACAGACATCGCTCTCATTGGCCAATCTATCATATACCATTATAAGTGAGAAATATTGTAATTTTTTTAAAGACATATCAGTTTCTACAGTTTAAGAGATGAGGAATTATGTACATCATTTATATTATTTACATTTGACGGATATTTGTCCTCGTCGTGTTTGTTGTTCAGCCTTCATCAGGAGTCTTGGGGTAATTTCTCATTCCTAAAGTATTATTATCATTATTATTATTATTATTATTGTTGTTGTTGTTGTTTTAATGTTGTTGTTAATATTATTATTATTATTATTATTATTATTATTATTATTATTATTATTATTATTATTATTATTATTATGGTCACTGCGTGGAATCGAACTCGGAATGGGATTAGTAATAGAAGCAGCACATATGCTAGAACACAACATCCTCCTAAGCTGGAAGGTTAGAAGAATATTAGATATATAAGTCTTAAAATGGGATTAGTAATAGAAGCAGCACATATGCTAGAACACAACATCCTCCTAAGCTGGAAAGATAGAAGAATATTAGATATATAAGTCTTAAAATTCACTCCATAATTGCTCACGGACATATGGCGTAGTGGTTAAGAGCGCGGGCTCCAAGATTCCGAGTTCGATTCCAGGCTGACCTGAATAATAATAATAATGATAATAATAATAATAATAATAACTTAGGAGTGAGAACCTATGTTCGAAATTTCCCCAACAGACCTGATGAAAGCTGGAGGAAATATCAACCGAAACGTTATGTTAACAACAAACAAGGACAAATAAACGTCTAATGTAAGTAATATCAGCTTCTATCCGAAAATATGAAGTATTAAATTGCTGCAGATAATCTTGAAAATATATTATTTTGATATTAAGTCCTGTTCTACAGAACAGCTGGTGTGCATAACTTTTTCTCACGACCAAATTTTTTAACTGTTACCATCTTGATTATCATTTGGATCTCTTGTCGCATTTCAGCTTTATAGATATTTATATAACTTTTATATGACCTTTCAAAAACGGCTCATTCAAAAAAAGGCTCTTACTTTCTGTTATTCAAAGTAATTTCATTTGATATTTATGTGTAGTCAACTATTCGTCATCAATAAGTTGTATTATCTAACAGGCTCCATTTATTTTGAAGTGACATAAACTCTTGTCTACTTAGATTTCGATGTAAATTTCGTTAATGAAAGCGGTATCGAAGCAAGATGTGTGTGTGTGTGTGTGTGTGTGTGTGTGTGTGTGTGTGTGTGTGCGTGTGTGTGTAAACAGGTTGAACTATATTTCGTCCTTTTATTTTGGAGGGTTCCAAAAAACGATTTCTAATAAGGATTCTTCATATATTGCTCGTAGCTTACTGGCGTAAGTTTGGGAATATGAAATTAATATTTGTATAATGTATGTTATGTGAATTTATGGAAAAGCATCCCATAGAACTCAACAAATTTGTTAAAAATGAAGAAGAGAATTTTAATACATGCATACGATCGTTTCAAACAGCGATATTAAAACATTCAAATTCAGCTGTAAAATATAGTTAAATATCAGCTGTAAAATATGCATACATACATACATACATGCATACATACATGC
>NC_042998.1:77198671-77211171 GCF_006345805.1 Octopus sinensis | reverse complement strand
TATCGTATGTTTTCCTCGTGACCGGTCTAAGGTACTTCAGTCTTTATATTTTACTTTGAGTAGCCAGGCCACAGCGGACAAAAATATCCAAGGTGAAAACTGGCGAAAGTGGAGAAGGGAATAACAGCGAGAGGAGGGTAACTAGACCTAAAAGTCATGAGGGTCTAGAAACACGCCCCCAGGGTCATGTCGACTTTGTTGAATATATGGACACCCCTTCTTAAGTCACTGTCGCCGGTCTTTAGCGGTGTTTGATGCCACAAGGTCTTAGCCCTTGAAAAGAGTGTATGGTAGCATAAGTGCAGCTTCTTTGCTGAAGTGAGGTAACTCAAATTTAGTTGCATATTGTGTTTTTCTGTCCATCGGATATCTGCGATATCTATTTGTTTTTCTTTCAATACGTTTTTGCATTTCAAATACCTTATACATTTCTGGTGATTCGAAATTTCCAAAGAACTTTTAAGCACCTATTATCGATACTTAATGTATGGCCATAAGTTTCTCTGAGGTAAAGCTCAAAGAAACAGAATGACTACCTAATACTAAAACTATGTGCAGCACGTATTCATTACGTAAAGTATCAATTACATATTGACCTAGACTACCCAAAAGCTACGAAACAAAAACAAATATCTGATGGGGATTTAGAGCAAAGGAATGTGAAACTATAACTGTCTTCCAATCACCCACTGCACCTCAATACTTTTTTGCATGCAGAAGAATTACAATGTTACCTCTCGGCCCACATACCTACTATCGTCCCACTGAATGCCAAACATTTTCAAGCCGAAACTTTTGCTAAATCCTTCACTTTCTTCGCATCAATAAATCCGCTAACTGATTGAACGTCTTATTTTATTCTTAGAAATTAAATGCTAACTTCTATCTGCACACAGTCTTTCAGTCTGAACAAGAGCCTAATAAAATATCTACGAGATGTAACGATAAGTTTAATCTCAAACTTTGAAACTGCTTCTGATCTAGCAAACCTCTGACTAAAGAAGCATTTAGAGAAACAATTCTCAGAAACCAATCCCTGTAGATTATGTCGTTTCGGTTCTCTCTTTATATCCAATGACAATCTACTTAAGCTTTATATAGATTTAAGAAATCCTAGTAACATATCACACAACTATATTATGAATCCTAACATAATATATATGATATTGCAATCGATAGTAATACTTAATACATTCAGTATATATAGCTTATTGCGATACTACATGATATAAATTGATATATAATAATCTGTTTATGTAGCTTTGTTATATGTAATGTACACTGTTATGCAAAATAATTCTCATAAAGTGATTTCTCTAACCCCAAAGTAGCTATCATCGATTAACGCCTCTTAATAAAGATTAACTACGGATTGGCACGGTACTTGGTATTCCAACAAACACAATTTTTAACATGTAATCGTGTATGTGTGTTTGTGTGTGTGTGTGTGTGGAGCGAGAGAGAGAGAGTGAGAGAGAGAAAGACAGACAGATTGACTGACAGATGGAGAGAGAAAGACAGACGGACGGACGGACAGATAGCTAGCTAGCTATATATATATATATATATATACAATAATATGTTACATTACTCGATAGTCAAGATAAAACTCTGAGTTTCAGATGACGAAGTGGGAATCCACGACATCTCTTCGGTTATCTGGCTATTTGAAAACCAAATATTTCAAATAGCCAGATAACCGAAGAGATGTCGTGGATTCCCACTTCGGCATCTGAAACTCAGAGTTTTATCTTGACTATCGAGTAAAGTAACATATTATTGTATAGATAAATTTCCTCTATTTACATAATATTGAGGTCTCTTTCTTTCTTTTGTTATCTTACCGTTTTACCTATATATATATATATATATATATATATAATATATATATATTATATATATATATATATATATATATATATATATATATAGATAGATAGATAGATAGATAGATAGATAGATAGATAGATAGATAGATAGATAGATAGATAGATAGATAGATGTAGATTATCAGCGAAAATGTATTATAATGAGTCTATTTGCTGTGTGTTTTGACACTTGTTCTTTAGAGAGAAAATATATACCTCAATATATCAGAATGACAATGCCTATATCACGGCCTTCCCTTTTCACATTAAGCTAAAAAAATCAAAGGACGGTAAAATTTAATGTGAATTGCTTGGTGAGGGATGGGAGAATGAAAAATATAACGTCAGCTGTGAATAGTGTGGGGAGAGTGCGATAAGGGACGTAGCAAGTAAGGAGAGGGGTGCTTCATTTTATAACCTGAGCCGAGCCTGCTGGAGTTAGAGGATAAAAGGGAAATGATGATCACACGGTGAAATGAAAAGTGTGGAGGTGGGGAGCAAACCAAGAAGGAAAATGTCAAAGGAAAAACACAAAATAAAACTGACGTGCATATGGGGTTAGAGAAGCAAAGGAAACAGAGTGTGAATAAATAAGCAAACAACTTCGAGTAGTGCTAAGAATTATCTAAAATTAAAAATTTCATACAAAACGAAGTAGAAAACTTCAGATTTAGAAGACAATTGCGGTGGCCAATGTCAAGCTATATGGTTGCTATTTCTTGCATGGTGAGCTCGCATGCAGAGGCATTCCCTCGTTGGCTTGAAGTAAACTAGTTCCTTGTTTAAATCAATCCTTAATCGATATGACTAATTATGACATGTGTCCCACTTCCCATCATTTCGACTTTACATACATATATATAATTACATATGATACGTGATAATAAGCATTGTGATACGGATTACCTAGTTTACAATTAATCAAGGAGAAACTTATTTATTCAATCGCATAAACATTATCTGATAAAGATGAAACTGAAATGAAAAAGAAAGAGTTAATGAATAATCATTGAATAGATACACGAAAGAATGTATGAATAAATGAACAGATCGGTAGATGTATAAAATGGCTTAACCTGTAGCGAACATAAATATTTATAAGAAAAGATAGGAGGCACTTCTGGTTTCACTTCTAAAGCCACTATCTTTTGTGAGCAGATATGATAGTGAGTTTCATGTTTCGTGAGAGGACAAAGAACGACACCGATAAGCTATCATCCTGAAAGATACCTCTTTGGTAGTGAATGCTATCCGACTGAATTTGCTCCTTACCACTCCTAAAGAGCAAAATGGTGTACTAAGTCATGTTCAGGTGTTCAAGCACTCACTAGTGGTTGTAGAACACTGGCTAACGGTAAAGCCTCGATAATCCACTCAGGCAGTTTACTATCAAAAACCTGTTGATATTTCAGCTACAATATGGTTACGTTCCTCCGACTTTTTTACTGTTTTTCTCGGATCATTGTGTTAATTAACAGCTGCTATATATAGTACTGCCCCGCCTCCTATTTATCTCCAGCTTGCTTAAGTGTTATAACGTTTTTGGTGGTTCAATGAGCCTGCAAAACCGGATTGCTGCACCTAATATAAAATTTTTAGCAAGTGTGGTTTGACTATTTTAGGAGATAATGAGAGTAGTTGCACTTGATAAGCATTCAGGTAGAACTATGTTACTACATTTTAACCCCAGGAAAACGACTTTTCCAGCTGATTAATGGCACACAACCTGTGTCCGATATATTGTGTGTAAGGGAGCGAATCACTACCCTCCTGCTTGGCAAAACCAGTAGATGAGAGATAAAGACTCAAAAACCATGGACTACTGGTCTTGCCAAGCTGGAGGGGAGTAATTCGCTCCCTTACCATATATCGGCTATAGGTAGTGTGTCGTTAACCAGCTGAAGAAAATATTTTCCTGGGATTAAAATGTAGTAACAAAGTTCTTTATAGAACAACCATGTTATAGTGGCAAAAAAAACGTTACCGTCTAGTATTGTTGCTACTTATATCTGGTTTAGAGATTTTAGAATTAGCTACTCTGCGCATTACGAGATCAGCGGCTCTCTGTCGCTTCTCTGTTTACGTATTATGAGTAGGGACGATTGACTGCCATTTCTAACGGGCAGGTATCCAGTGCCGATGAAGGGTAAAGACTAAAAGACCATGGTCTCCTGGTTTTACCAAGCTGGAGGTAAGTGATTCGCTCCCTTACTCACAATAAATCAGACAGGTTGAGTGTCGTTAAGCAGCTGGAAAAGACGTTTTCCTCAGGTTAAAATGTAGTAACATAGTTCTTTATAACATGGCCATGTTATAGTGGCAAAAAAAACCCACCTTACTGTCTAGTATTGCTACTACTTATATCTCATTATTTACATTATTTACATTTGATGGATATTTGGCCTCATCTTATTGTTAACACAATGTTTCGGCTGATATACTCTCCAGCCTTCATCGGGTATGTTGGGGAAATGTTGAACCTGGGTTCTCTTTCCTAAGATACCTTTCGATGTTATAATAACAATGATACTACTACTACTACTACTACTACTACTAATAATAATAATAATAATAATAATAATAATAATAATAACAATAATTATAATGATGATGATGATGATGATGATGATAATAATAATAATGATAATAATATTAATAATAATAATAACATCGAAAAACCAGATTCAGAACTTTTTCACATTTTGTTCGCCCGAGGGCAGCTAGTTAACTCGATTTTGCAAAACTCTTTTAGATGTCCCCACTGGAGGCGGCATACATTTCTTGCATACAATTGAAGTCTAAGATAATTAACACCTTGTTGTCCTAAGAAAAGAAATTTTTTTTTGAAAAAAATGAAAAAAATTTTGAATTAAATTTGAAAGGGGAAATTACTCCCCTTTTAGCGTATGATCTGCTACTTATTTAGAAACAATATCAGGGATTATACTCCCCTTGTTGACAAGTCATCTGTCTATAAACTGGTCACAGACGAACACACAGACACAGGTTTTTATCAGCTGCTTGACCAACAATAGCTACAATATATTTTCTCCCTAGCTGCTTCCTAAACATACTGCCACACATACATAGGCGCACACACACATACATGTAGGTAGTTTCTCACACCCAAATAAGATAGCTTTCATTCTTAAAACAATTCGAACATTAACACTAGTTATACAGAATATATTCACACTCTTTGGTTTTCTGTAATTCTTCCCCTACCCAATGTTAACCGGAATTTGACCTCGATTTATCTCAACGGACTTTTTCGTCGGCCTTCACCCACCCTGACGTCAACGCATATTGAGAGACAGTTTTGTGCCATTCATACCATGGGCTCCTAGGGAGCGTTTGTTCGAAAAGCTTGCTGCGCATTTGTTTGGAGATTTAAGTTCCTGGATTTTCCTGAAGAGAAAGCTGCAAAATGGTCTCCTTATTCAATCCGAATTAGGGAATTTGCAGCCTTTGAAACATGTGTAGAAAATAATAAAAAGGAATTTTGTAAAATCTTCGTTCAGCTCCATTTCTTCCCTCACTAAATATATATATATATATATATATATATATATATATATATATATACTTTATTCAAAGCAGCAGAAAATTCAACAAAACCTGTTACCCGTTGCCGTTCAACTCAGAGTACCAGGTTTTGTTGAATTTTCTCCTGCTTTAAATAAAGCATATTACTCTGGTGCCAGATATGAGTAATTTATTTCGATACACCACCACTCCCAGGTGACGGTGTATCTACAACCGAAAACCCACATAGAGGTATTTGCAATTATTATTATACACATAAAATCGTTCTTCCTCTTCATTTCCCACAAGTTTGGACTTAATGCACAGTTCGTCCGCTTTCTTCTTGCTGCAAAATATGGTAGTATTTACTAATGTCATTTTATTATTTTTATTAAATTTATTACGTCAATTTATCGGTCAAGGGAGGAGCCACGTACACAGCGCTCTTTGACTTGTAGATCATAAGAAATCGATGCGTGCTTAAGGCGTGTTTTAGCGGAAGTAACATGTGGTAATTATAAAAACTACGTTTGGGAGATGCTCCAGAACATCAGCTTCCAGTTTCTGAATCAGTTCAGCAATGCTAACAGATTTATAACTGTAAATGCGTCATACTTTTCGACAGTAATCTCCAGGGTTTCTTCTCTTTTTTTAGGCCTTAGTTTTCACATGACATTAAGGAACAGTATTTACTTGTGAACTATTCTGCTGATAGTTGCCTTGACGTAAGTCGTATAAATGGGATTGTATTAGTATGAATTTCGTACCACATTTGCAGTGCTCTATATAGCCAACACAGAAAAGAGACTTCCTAATGAAAATACCACTCCCTGTATCAAGTATTTTGATGACATTGTTATTGTAGCAGGCTAATAAAAAAAAGAAAATCTCGAAAATTATTCCGTCCTTACAATCAGACGTAGTTCTAGTATAAATTCTGGCCCAAACCCTACCCTGTCTTAGATAATAACTTGGCAATACAAACCACAAATATAGCATCTCCGTATATTCAAAAAACACAAAGAAATACCTGTGCAGTGAAAGTGACCTGATACAGGTCAATTATCTGCGGCCAGATGCTTAGACGGACTTTTGAACTTTCGTCCACTGAACAATTTTCATATAAAAGAAATACTGGGTGCAAAACTAAAATGATAAAATGATAAGAATATTAAAACTTCGACGTCATACAGTGCTAACTTGCACAAAAATAAGAAAGGAAAGAATAAAAACGTGGACAAAGAGAAATAATAAGTACAGACATAGTGCTCATGGTAAAATGCAAAAACACAGTTAATTGAGAAATAAAACTACCATAAAGAGAAACATGTGCATACTCACGTCAGGAATAATGTTAGTGAAGCAAGTAATTTTGTGGTAATTTCCTTGAAAAATTAGCATACCAGGTCATACCAGAATAAATTCTCTCATTCAGCAACCACTGACGCTACAAAATACAAACATATCGTCTATTATAAGAACAAGAAACGTTCTGAGGTGGCAGAATCATTAGCACGCCGGACAAAATGCTTAGAAACATGTCGTCTATCCTTACATTTTGAGTCGAAATTCCGCCGAATTCGACCTTGTGTTTCATCCCTTCGGGAACGATAACACTGTCACCAGCTGATTTTGAGATTGATGTAATCAACTATCCCGCTTCTTCCAAATGTTAGGCCTTGTGCCTATTGTAGAAAGGCTATTACAAGGACGATGTGGTCACAAATTGGATAAATACTGCTATAACTTTTAAAGCAAAACAATATATAACATATTCAACCGAAAATTCCTTTTTAGAATCACCAGAAGATAAAATCTCCTCATTGCCATAGACAACCAGCATAATATAAAAAAAAAATTCAATGTAAACATGAAAATTACAAATCTCATTATACCTAACACACGTTACATCTGACACACAAATAAGGAAATTTCTCCTCGTTAACGATGCATGTAGATCAAAGAGAAATCTCAACGCATTATTATGGAGTTTAAGAAATAAGAAAAACATTATTTGACAGGCTCAGAATTTTATGGAGAAATTCGCAAAAAAAAAGACAAAAAAACAAAATGAATAACTAGGGAGGTTTACTAATCATACAAATTAAAAGACAAATCAGAGAGACAGAAAGACACAGACAGACGGAGAAGTAGAGACAGACTGACTGAGAGATTACATTATAGAATGAACTAAGAAACCTCCCAAGGTTTAAGCACTGCATTATTTTAACACGTTACTAAATTTATAGATTATAAAAGACTTCCAATAATTGTTTGCGACCAACGCTTAAGCACGCATACAACATGCGTTTCATTTTGAGCACGATACTATTAAAGACTTGAAATTTTGACAGATAGAATGAATTTAGAACAAAAACGTTTAACAATAACATAAAATAACGAAAAGAATTTCAAATATATTCAAATCAAATACAGTGAGTCTTTAATACATATTCACACACACAAGACACAAGATGCACATCCATATTAGCACACACACTCATATATATATATATATTAAAACATACTACTGGTATATACATATATTATTGATGCAAACATGTATATACATATACATTATGTATTATATGTCGGTATATTTTTTGTATATATACATATATCTGTGTGTGTATATGCACGCATATATGTATGTATATGTACATGTACATATATACACATGTGTGTTTGTTATATTATATCGGGCCATATATGTAAAATGTTGGAGTGTACGCGGTTTGTGGTGAGAAGGAGGATGCTTTTGATTTTTGTTTTTCTTTGTCGTTAATGAATAGAATGAATCAAGAAAAAAGCTGTATTGATGCAGCTACTATTCAGGAGTTTAATGGTTAAAATAATAAACTAACAGAAAAGTGAGAAAGGATCAACTAAATAACGTGGGAAAACTTATTACATGATAGAAAAGAGAAGAGAATAAAAAATGTAGAATCAACGAGAAAAAAAGAAGCTTTAAAAGAAACACTCATATTAACTATTGCAGTGATCTCATAGTTATTTTCTGCGGAGTAGATTGTACAAAGCTGCATCTAAAACTGCACCAGAAGCTGCATACAAGCAGTTGCATCAGAACACTGCTTGTATAAATGAAAGCTTTTAAAAACTGCATATCTTCTGAGGTGATATAGAGCAACACTGTGCAGCATTGTGCAGCGGCGGTGGTCTGCGGTACGTTGCAACTTGTGCAGCCTGGTTGAGAACACAGAGCGGTGAAAAAGAAGCTGCAAACTTTCTTTCGGGAGGACAATCCAAGTATACTGAAACAATATATATATATATAAAAAAAACATTAACTCCGGCAGAGAGTTATATCTAGCTACCCATCTACCTATGTAGATCTATCTATCTCAATGAATCTATCCATCAATCTGTCTAATTATCTATCTACCTAACAACGTATATATTCCTCTGGATTTCTGCCAGTCAACCTGCCTACATATATACGTACACAATGAAACATATATTTATATTAATCTACTTAGAATCTCTCATTCACTCTCTTCCTCTCTGTCTCAACCTTTCTCTCTCTTCCCTACACACACACATACATGTGCGTGTGTGTGCGTATATATATATACACACAAATATGTACATATATGTATATACGTGTATATATATATATATATATAATATATATATATATATGTATATATATATATATATATATATCTATATATATATATATATATATATATATATATATTATATATATATATATATATATATATTATATATATATATATAATATATATATGTATATACATATGTCTATATAAATATATATACGTATACATACATGTATACTTGTATGTATATTTAAATATATATATACATGTATTTATGCACATGCACATATGTATATACATATGTGTGTGGGTGTACGTAGATGTATACATACGGATATATATATTTATATATGCCGGTGTGTGGCTATGTAAATATGTATAATTTCCTGTGACACAAATATGTACAACTTTTATGTAGACTTCGAATGCGACAACGTATACTTGCTATATGTACAATAGAATAAAATAATAATTATGTATTTATACCATTACATACCTACATATATATATCTTTATACATATCTACATATATATATATGTGTGTGTATGTATATATATATATATAACATATATACGTACACGCATACGCATATATTGATTATATATGTATATATATAGGTGTATATATATAGATTGTATATATATATATATATATATATATATAGTATATATTATATATAAAAATTACATATACATATATACATATAAATATATATATATGCCTATATATTAGAGAGATAATTAGACACACGCACGCACACACAAACACACAAACTATTACACACATATATAATTATATAGAGAGAGAGAGAGAGAGAGAAGAGAGAGAGGGAGAGACAGGCAGAGACAGACAGCAACAGCTATATTCACATATGTATATATAGTTAGATGCATACATATATAGATCTGTAGACATGTAGTTATAGTTAATTAATCATGTATGCCTCCGTGTGTGTGGTGTATGAGTGCGTGTTCGTTTCAAAGTTGTAGGAATTGGACGATATGGGATGAGTCACACAGACACGATATAATGATAGACAGAAGACCAATAGTGAAGTAATATATATACATACACACACACACACACATATATATATATATGAGTATGTATATATATATATATATATGAGTGTGTGTATATATATATATATATATATATATATATATATATACACATATATATGAGTATATATATTTATATGTATATACATATATATACATATATATACATATACATGCATATACACATACATACATACATACATACATATATACATACATGAATACAAATATTTATTTGTATATACATATGTTCATACGTTTGTATATTCATAGGCTGAATGCCACGCAGATAGGTGGTTAGTTAGAACAGTTAGTAAACCTGGACCTCACTCCTTAAGCATTTCTGTTTTCACTTCTAAGATTTTTTATTAACATCAACTGTTATTAAAATACTATGTCTCAATTTATTATGCTATCAACGATTCTTTTTAATTAAGCAGTAACGATAATTATACTAAATTAATTATTTTACTTAATGTAACATTACAGTTACAGAATTATTAATATGATCTATCAATATCTCGAAGGTGTCATTTATGGGAAACGCTATTGAAGAATCATAGCTTTAATTTACTATTATTTAAACGAATACATAAATATTACGCAACATAATACATAATAGAAATATGCAAATGAAATGCTAAATAGAAAACAGATAAATCCATCTAACTGCCACTGCATTAGTCGGCTACCCCGAAAAGTCGATAAGTCTAGAAGTTTGCATAAGAAAACGTAGTAAAATGTTTGCAACAATTTTTGTAAGAGGAAATTTTGTAATACGAAGTAATTAGCTTTAACAGCCTAAATATAATCATAGTTTTATATTCACTAACTTAAATTACTTGAGTATTATAGGTTCATAAGTTCTCTTCTAAAACGCAAAACTGCCACCACCCCGCCGGCACTCACACACGCCAGAGTCTCTATTCTGTCACCTCTTTCTTTCTCTATCTATCTCCCTCTCTCACAGTCAGTCCCTCTCTGTTTTACACATACAAACATACACACAAATGCACATTAATAACACACACGCATACATGTATGATATATATATATATATGTGTGTGTATATATATATATATATATATATATATATATATATATATACATACATATATATATATATAATTATATAATAAATGTATGTGTATTATACACACACATATTTATATATATACATATATGTGTATGTGCCTTTGAATTTTAATATATTTATATATATATGTGTGTGTGTGTGTCACTGTGCATGTGTGTATCGTGCGTGTATGAGTGTATGTGATTTGAATGAATATATGTATATGCATTACACAGACACTTATACAGAAGCTGAACGGACAGTCGCAACAACACACACAAACACACACATATGATTATGCGTGTGTTTATACAGTTATTCTGTTGTTCTTAACTATGATTTTTTTTCTATTTAGATCAGCAATATTTTTTTAATTCATATCCTATTCTTCCTTTGTCTATTTTTTTTATTAATGTTCGTAAAATAACCTCACTTATGTTTCGATAAAAATTTTCGAAATATTCTCCGCACAATAATTTCATAACTTCCATAATATCAAACAAAAACCAAACAAACAAACAAACAAAGGAAGAGAACAGACAAAAAATAAATATGTATGCAAAAGTAAAGAATGACCCACCCATAACTCAATGACTCCCAACTTTCCTCTCACTCCCTCACCTTCTGTCTCTTTCTCTCTTCACCCTCCGTCTCTCTCTCTCTCTCTCTCTCTCTCTCTCTCTCTCTCTCTCTCTTTTCTCTCCCACACACACACTCACAGAACTGCTCTCAAACATATAACCACATACATACGTATATTCACTCACACTCACACGCACTAATATACGCAAGCGAAACAAACCAGCTGACATTGAGAACAAGCTGCCATCGCATCGACTCAAAATTTCAACGTATTGTACAGACAGGCCTCCATCCACTGTGTTATACTGTAAGTATTACTTTTACGCATTGTTTTATATACCAAGTTGTTTTTGTTGTTGTTTTTTGTTTGTTGTCAAAATTTTCACTCTTTTATACTAATTGTTAATCTTTTGCGTTGCTTAGAAAAATAAGTTTACGGAATGGAGAACTCAATATCATACATTGAGTAATATATTTACAAAATAGTTCACTTAATAACCCATTACTCAGGGCTTCACACCTGAAAGCTCAGATGAGCTTCCGTGTGCGTGTGTGCGCGTATATATATAGTACGTATGCATATAGATATATATATACACACACATACATACACACACACACACATATATATATATTATATACATATATGAATATAAATACATGTATATATATTTATATATATATATACGCATATACATGCAGGTATGCCTATGGATACCTATATATAAATATCATATATATATATATGTATATATATATATATATATATATATATTATATATATATAATATATATATATATATATAT
>NC_042998.1:77191171-77196171 GCF_006345805.1 Octopus sinensis | reverse complement strand
GATAGATAGATAGGTAGATAGATAGATAGATAGATATAGATAGATAGATAGATAGATAGATAGATAGATAGATAGATAGATAGATAGATAGATAGATAGATCTTGGCAAGATGTAACAAAACACGAAACGATACGAAGCAAAACTCTTAAACACAAATTGTTAGATTCAAAGAAATTTGTCATTAACTTGTACTACTTCCTCAAACTTAACATTGGAACTCCAGGTCTGGTCTATTCTCGTTTATTTAATCTAGCATAACCACTTTGCTGTATAACTGTTCATCATTAATTGACAATAAAATAATCCTGTTTAAAGCATAGCCGGACGTTCATGAAAATGTGTATAAACCATTTTCCCGCTGACATCTAGAAAATTGGTATTATATCGTAACAACTAACAGGAATTACGAACAATATACCCCACAAAAGCGAAGGTATCTCATTATCATCACTGCTAATTTCAAATAACAGCAATGACTGATAGCATGATGCCTTAAATATGAAAATACTCAAAACGACCAACTATTTCCATCTTTATAGTTCTGCTCCCAATGATCAAATTTTTTAAGCACGACTTAATTCTATCTCTTCTGCATCAGTAAAGATGGAGAGGGTCATCAGCAACACCTGAAAAAGAAATCTGCCATCTCATCAACTACAAAACCCCCAAATTACGAAACTGAATCAAACATCTATGCATTGCACGGCCTACAAGATGTCTGAGTTCCAAACTGACAGTTGAATCAAACACCAAGGTGCATACACAATTTCCATACTTATGCAAAACTGCTAGATGTACAATTACTCTATAGGTCGCTGTCTTTCATGTAAAACCGCGATAATACCTGTTTATACACAAAAAAGAATTCAACCGGAACAGCATACCAGTTGTTTCACCGACATATCTAACTGTCTGTAACCAAGCAAACATGCTCGATCTCGGGAAACTAATCCATAAAGATACACAGTTGTATCTTAATCCAAATGATAGCAATTCCAGTAATCCTCATTTATAGCAATATTCCTAAAGCAATTGAAACAGTTACAAATGTTCACCATCTTCTTACATCAATAAATGTCACACTGCTACTTCTTCAATACTGTTATAGTTCCCGCAGATCTCCCAGGAATTGCACTCCAAACTCACAAACGGTAATGCGTCTTCTTCAAATGTTCGGTGGCTGCATTGATTTTGTCCCTTTGCTAAGCCTTCTAATCTACTTGCCACCCATATGCTCCACTTGTATTTAACATATTCGAATTGAAGTTTTATATGTCAGGCCGCCCTATTTTAGCGCACACTAGGTTATTCCCATCTGTGATGTACAATCAGTTATTTCAAATGTTCCCGAAGTTGCATTAGGTCTTGCAGACTCTTCATGTATATTAATCATCAGTTTGTGGTTAATATTATACGCAGGTTATAGCAAATTATATGCAAATAATACCATTTGATTTTAAATACTTTCATAAAACAATACAACGAAAAAATATTTCAATAGGGATTGGGCGACCTAATATTTTCCAGATTAATATACATATCAATCAGTTAGTAACGTTTACAAACCAAGGTGAGAAAACCATAAAAGAATTGATCATATATTCTGCCTGTTTTTGTTGTATAGTACGAATACACTCAAAATCGAGTTCAAGAGAAGTAATTTCCGACCATTACAAAGAATCACTAATCGCCTGTCAGTAACTGAGAGAGCGGTTTAGGCGCTCTCTCATCTTTCTTCCTCTTATACTGATACTTCAACTACTTCTAATCCTCAGAATTCTAAATCTAGGGTAAATGTCTGCATTCATGTCTATTGGCCTTAGCGCGAGTGAACATTTTTGATGCGACTGACCTATTGCTCTTCAGAGCACTGAACAAATTTGTATCAATTTGAAATTTTTTCCATACTGCTCATTTCTCAACAAACAGATATGAAGCATTAACCACGTAAGTTCTACCAGTATAGAGCAATATCTGTGTGCACTAATGAATACTGTTTTTCCTGGATCATTAATTTCAGAACACAAAGGAGGTTTACTGTAGGATTACCAGTCTGTTTCCAGTTACAACGGTGCTCTGAATTCAGTGTGTACGAACAAACCCTGCTTTTCAAGTGACATTGTTTTAGTGAAAGCCTTAAAATTGCTGACAATAGAAAGAGAATTTTGCATAAGTTTATTATTTTAAATCTAGAACATTTTGGTCTTGAACACTGGCTTACGATACGCCTTGGAAAGTTCACTTCTCTCTCACAAAAATACAAGTCTTTAAAAATGCTTGTATCCCTCACCGAATTACAATCCAGCCAATTCATATATGATGAAACTATTTTGAAAGATTTATGACATTATATTGAATCTTTATAATCTAAACCGCTTTAGATTTCAATATTGCAGAATTTCCTTAACCTACCATGGTTGAGTCAATTTTATTTCGTATATCAAGCTTTAATTAAGAGTACAAACAAATTACATGCGAAAAGCATTAATTCATCAAAATATACTCCATCATATTCTATTGTCTATTGCCATCCTTATGCCAGAAGTTTAATTCTATGCTTATAAATTTTGGCTCGTTTAAAGACAAATACCCCCTGCACATGTTTTCAACCCCATCCATCTTGTCGAACCTCCGTCCGGACAATAAATGATAAGTCATATGCTTGGAAAGGATGGTAATCTGAGGATTCAAAGTCTGGACTGTAGGCAGGGTGAGACAGAATCTCAAGTTCCTCAAGTTTCGGCTGGTTATATTGGTAGTGTGTGCTAGGGCACTGTCATGCCGTAGGAGTCCACGCCTTCGATTGACAAATGTAGGGTAACGCCCTTTCAAAGCATCGCATCCGCGCTGCAGTTGTTAAGCTTAAAGCATGAACATCTGGGAGAAGCTCAAAGACCAACACACCTTCACCGTTCCAACAAAATCACATGACATTCTGTTCAAACTGCAGAAACAACAGTTTCTGAAGCCTGGCAGGAACGAAACCACTGATTTCTCTTTTGAGGATCATGAAAATTGATTCATTGTTCATCACCAGCCCGGTCCGGGATTCGAGCTCACAACCTCTTGTCAGCAGTTTGCAAATGTCCACACATCGCTGAATTTGATTATTGGTCAGTTGATGAGGAGCTTTTCGACAGCGTCTGATCCCAAAGATGAGCTTATGGAGGGTCTAGCGATGGTGCTTTCCGAAGGACAAAAGTATGTGCTTCATCTTCCTTCGCTTTGGTTTGTCTTCCAGATTGGTGTTACCTTCCTCGAAACGTTTGAACCAGTTTTGCGTTATACATTCCTTGACTGTTCTTGAGCCTTCCTCATAATTATTTTCTTTTGTTGCTGCCCTGCCACTCAGGCCATGTTCATTATCAAAGTCATAAAATAAAGAATAAATAATTGATCTTTATATGTTGTACATGAAAATAAAGAATAAACAATCCAGTAATTATTATAGAACAAGTCGTATCTATTAATGATGTAACATGGAGATACAAGTTGCCAAAACTCATCAGTGAAAATCCGAAAAAATATTTTGATCCAACGATTATTAATTAGATGATGGGAATAGGAAACGATTCAGTAGAAAACGGAAGTTGACATTATCTATTTGGACTTAAGCAACTCATTTTTAAAAAATAGGATCTTAGTAGTAACTACTGTAGTTTGCATAAAAATCGGCATATCAGCACATTCAACGACTATGAACATGGTGGTACAATCAAGCTCGGTGAAATTCATGGGCGACTTTTGTTAAGGACATATTCATGGTGCCACACATTGCCCTGGCTAAATCGTTGTTCAGGTTTGTCGATCATTCTCAGTTATCAAAGCAAAATTTTCATCTCTCTTTGATCTTCATTGAAGAAAATATAACTGCAAGCGAGAATATGACTGCCAACTGGATCAGAATCCCAATAATCCATCGATATCCACCCAATATATGTCTTATAAAATTCAACGTTGGACGATATGGTATAGTCAAATTTAAACAGTCACAGCTACACATTTTTTCAGACCTCCAAGTGATAAACGAGATAGTCAAAATATTTGGCATTAGAAACTGACTGAAAGGAGAAAAATATATTTCAGATCGGCATTCACTATTTTCTGCCGTATTATTGAAATGTAAATAAGATTTACAAAAATAAAAGAAAAAGAAGTAATACGAAAAAGAGAAACAGTTTTTTCAATAATGTTATAAATAAATATTGGTTTCAAATTTTGGCTCAGTGCCAGCAATTTAACGGTCAGCGAGTAAGTCGATTATATCGACTACGAAAATATGAAAGGCTTTTGAACTCAGAACGAAAAGTCAGACGAAATGCTACTAAGCATTTTGCTTGGCGTGATAATTTCTGTGACAGCTCGCCGCCATAATCTTCTAAATAAATATTCATTTCTACTCTAGGCACAAGGCCCGAAATTTTGGGGGAGGGGCCAGTCGATTTGATCGACCCCAGTACGTAACTGGTACTCAATCTATCGACTCTGAAAGGATGAAAGGCAAAGTCCACCTCGGCGGAATTTGAAACCAGAATGTAAAGACAGACGAAATACCGCTAAGCATTTCGCCCGGCGTGCTAACGTTTCTGCCGGATCACTGCCTTCTTCTAAATATATATTAATTTCAAATTTTGGCACTTACTTATTTTATCTACTTCGAAAGGAACTTGAACTTACAACGTAAAGGGCGGACGAAACACGGCAACGCATTTTACTCGGCCTGGTAACGATTCTATTAGCTCGCCGCCATAATCTTATAAAATAATATAAAAAATGGCGACTAGAAAAGTAACTTATTGATTGCGATATGGCCGTGATGATCACAACTACAGCGGCGACGTTGATCATAAGGCTGATGATGCTGAAGGTGCAGATGTTAAAAATGATATTGATAATGATGACGACGATGGTGACGATGCCAATGGTTATGACAGGGAGGAGGCGGAAAAGAAGAACAGGAGAAATGAGTAGTTATGAAAAAAACAAGGACACTGAAATT
>NC_042998.1:77181171-77186171 GCF_006345805.1 Octopus sinensis | reverse complement strand
AAATGCTCGATAATGCGTGTAAATATTCGGAATGCATATTTTGGTCACTATATTTGTTACCTGTTACTCTGAAACAATCATGCCACCTACGTTGGCTTTTGTTGAACCGTACAAACTTTGTTACTCTCTAGTGCTTGTGGTGTGCATAAAATACGAGTTCTGTTGAATTCAAAATGAAATACATAAAACAAAGAATATTCATATATGAAATTAATGAAAAAAATGGAATTAACATAATGCAAACTCAAAGAAATACAGTTTAAAAGACTTCCACCCTGACGTGTGAAAACCGTTTTGTCGAAATGTATAATCATCGACAGAGAAGTGTGTAAGTATACGATTATTAATAATTTATTTCTCCTCGATTACATGATTGAAAAAGTGGATATTCCTCGTTCGCATTGTATAATCAAATTGATTTCGTAGCTTGAAAAACCTGAAAAGATGCTGCAGGCAAAGTGTGTAATCTTGAATAAACCTTATAGTGAAGAATGTGTGCCAATCTAAACTAGGCACTCAGTATTGGTGCTGTTATATTGATACTATAAATATTATATATTCTGTTTAAGGTAATCCAGAACGTTTAATTTTGAATTGTTTGCATGTTTGAATGTTAGATATCAACGAAAATCGTATGGGTTCACTAGAATTAATTAGCGCTGAGACTATTAAGAGAGAATATATAATATATTGGGCTGTCCGGAAAGTTGGTGCTGATTTTTAAAGGAATGAAAAAGGTCAATAAATACTCGCCATTACATTTTAATCAACCAAATATGAACCATGTTGTTGCACAATGCGTCTCCATCTTTAACTTGAAAATACTCTCTTCCCAGAATTGAGGTGGTTTCATGGCAAAGAATTCCTCAATGTATCTTTTTAAGTCATCCAAGGAATTGAAAGTTTTACCATTAAGACTATGGAAATCCGAAGGAGTAATATCTGGGGAACATGGAGGGTGGGGTAACATCCCAGCTGAGCTGCAGCAATTTTCATCTGGTTCCCAAAGCATCAAGTGCCGAAAATGAACTTTCTTATCTTCCATTTTAAAGGGTTACATAATTAACACAGGTTATAGGAACATAAACCTTCTTCCACGAAAAGATAGCTTAAACTGTGCTATAAATGGAAGTGTAGTAAAATCCTATTTTATGGACTCAATCATGTTCTAATTTAAGTCGAATGGTAAGCTAATATAAATCGGCACAAACATTCCGGACAACCCAATATAATATATTGGGTGCGCTACAAGTGAAAGTAGTCATTGAGGTTTGATTGAGTCAAAAGAGCATAAAAGAAAATGATTTCTCACTCTACCACAAAAGCACAAGTCTATTGAAAAGGTGTAAAGATAATGGAATACAATCACGGAATGGGTATTATATTCACAAGTTACAAGGAAAGATAAGTTTATTCTGGTGTGATATTTGAACCTTACAAAGTAGAGCACAAACTTTTTACAGTATGTTTTGTACAGCTTTGAAGCTACTAATAACCGTTAGTTTTCATATTGTCATTGAGCTAAATATTTTAAGATTTAGTATTGTATTGAACCGACCAGAATATATTTCATCGAGCCGTAAGAATAAACGGTAAAGTCTGAAGATGTAAAATAATACGATTAAATATCACAAGGTATTTGAGCCGAGGCTCCACCAATTTTGCCTATATATTGTAACTCCAATTTATATTTGTTTCTCGCAAAAGCAAAAAGCCAATTTTGAGGAATCGTTTAGACGATTCCATACACCATACTACTTTGCTGATACTTTATTTTTGCAATCCCGAAAGAATGAAAACCTAAGTTGGTAACATAAATAATTTAAAATCAGAACAGAAACAAATACACCAAGACAGTTTTTGTGGCTCATTTTAGATTCTGCCCATCAATACTCTTCTTTGCATTAAATAATAAATAGTATCAAATTAATCGTTGATGTTGTTTGTACAGTGTGAGTATAGAAACGATAGAATACGGGACTAAAAATCCCGTACTAAGTAATTGAATCTTACACATTCTGAATTCAGCTCCTGACGGATAACTGCTAGCATCGGTGTGCTACAGAATTTGTTGGCTGCCATATTGTCAGATGTCAACAAAATAAATTCAATTCATGATTTATTTAGACGAAAGGCCTCATCTGAGGACGGAATGGCTGTGTAACAAATAATAATTGTTATAAATTTGTTGATTTAACACTTTCAACATCCGGCATTTTCCCATCACATTATTCTCTTGATTTCACGCACAAAGCATAAGTATATTTTCATCATTCGTTAAGCTATTTTTCGTCCATTCCACAATATTATCATAGTAAACCAAACATGTATTCCAATAAAATAATTTGTTCTACTGTGTGATGTTAATTCTTTGCATGCAATCTTATGAATGTTCTTTTTAAATAGTAAACTATTTTGATTTTAAATGTAAACACACACACGCACACGTCGGCATTTTCTGTATCTCGTGTGGGGTAATGATATGTAGAAGGTTGAAAAGGAACACACGAGTTGATATATCTCGGGAAAAAATTGTCAAGGTAGAAGATGCTAAAATAATTTTATAAAAAACATTTCAGTACCGGTTTCAGTCATTGAGATTTTTTCAACTGTAAGTATGGAAAGCAATTAAATTTTGGAAAAGTTAAAAGAACAGTTTTTTAACAGAATATTTGCATAGCATTCAAATTCAAGGGGCATTTTCCTTGTTTCTGCCTGTCTCTGTCTCTCTTGTTTACTCTTGTGGGTTCGAGGTCTTTGTGAATTCTTGGTAGGGAAGAAGAAGAAAAAGAAGGAGGCGAAGAAGGACATCCTTATTAAGAAATGTAATGACCTAATAGAAACAAATATATACTGTAAACCCACGGACTCCAAGCAATATCTACCGTTCAACTCATGCCACGCTAGACGCATCAGAATGAATATCCTCTTCAACCTAGCAAAAAGGATATGTACTATAGTTTTTAATGCTAACACTAGAGACACAAGACTACATCAAGTAAAGGATACACTCATTACCAGGAACTACCCATCTTCACTAAATGACATATGCTTTTAACGTGCCCTTCAACTCAACATCCAGGAACTCAGACATCCCAAATTTAAGAAGGATTTACAACCGAAAGCCTTACCATACATCTCCACACACAACCCTCATAAAAAGTAAGAGACAACTCAAATCTATGAGAAGTCTCCTTACACAAGCCCGAATACGCTCAACAACAACACGGTAGCCTTCAGTAAAAAAAATGTGGAAGACTCAACTATGGAATATGCGTCAATTTAATTGAGGGATCAGAGTTCTCCTTCAAACAGGGACAACGTTTCAAAGTGGAAAGCAACATCACATATGCTTCGGAGAACCTGATATACGCACTAACCTTCTCTGGATGTCAAGAGCAATGCATAGGCCAAACAAAATGCACTCTACGTAAAATAATGGCTCTGCACAGATCCCCGATCAAAATTCCCCAAAACAGAAAAATAGCATTCAGCCGACACCTCGACATTTGCACCAATAACAAAAATCCAAGCTTCAGAATTTTCCCCTCTACCAATTCAGGGACGATACAACCTGTAGCCAACAAATTAATAAAGAGACTCTCTTTATTACAAAATACGGACCCCTTTTGAACGCGTCTACAACTAACGACATATTCACCACGGCCTTAGAATAACACAAACACACGCGCAAATATTAAGAATGTTACACTCAAGAGATTCCCAACAATTCATTAAAAAAATGTCCCAATCACTGCTATAATCCATAATGAATCACTTTTAATTCATTTGACCATTTAGCACCTTACTACTATTATGCTACCTACATTCCTTCTTATTCTCCCTTCTCTTTCTTCTCCTTCTTCCTCTTCGTCTTTTCTCCTCTTCACCACTTCCTTCCTAACTTTACAACTATTGCTGTTTAGAATGACACCTACCCAAATTTTATAAACAAAACTTTCAAAATAGACGTGTCAAGAATTCAATCACTACTACCATCCACAACGGGTTCACTTTAAGGGCACTTGACTATTTAACATACTACTCCCGTATTCTTCTTTTTCTTCTGCTTCTTCTTCTCCTTCTTCTTCTTCTTCTTCTGCTACTTCTTCTTCTCCTCCTCCTCTTCCTCCTTCTTCTTCTTCTTCTTCTTCTTCTTCTCCCTACCATGAATTCACAACGACCTCGAACCCACAAGAGTAAAGAAGAGAGACAGAGACAGACAGAAGCAAAGAATATGCCGCTTGCATTTGAATACTATGCAAATATTCTTTTAAAAGACTTTTCTGTTACTTTTTTCCAAAATTTAATTTTTTTTTTCCATACTTACAATTGAAAAAGTCTCAATGACTGAAACCGGTATTGAAATGTTTTTTTATAAAATTTTTTGGCATCTTCTACCTTGGCCTTTTTTCCATATACATATATACATATATATATATATATATTATATATATATATATATATATATGTATGTGGTGTGTGTGTATGTATGTATGTATGTATGTATGTATGTATGTATGTTTGTATGTATGTATGTGTGTGTATGTATGTATGTATCTTTTCCCAGACCGGGCGTTGTGAGTGTTTATTGAGCGAAAACACCTAAAAGTTCCACGAGGTTCCTTCAGGGGATGGTGGTGATCCCTGCTGTACTCTTTCACCACAACTTTCTCTCACTCTTACTTCCTGTTTCTGTTGTACCTGTATTTCAAAGGGCCGGCCTTGTCACTCTCTGTGTCACGCTGAATATCCCCGAGAACTACGTTAAGGGTACACGTGTCTGTGGAGTGCTCAGCCACTTACACGTTAATTTTACGAGCAGGCTGTTCCGTTGATTCGGATCAACATGAACCCACGTCGTCGTAGCCGACGGAGTGCTTCCAAAAGAGTATGTATCTTTACATTTCATGAAAACAAATAAGTTAGCATACAAACCTCGCTGGTGTTCCTTATTCCCGTTTGTCTTTCTGTTTTTGATTCCCTACTCCTAAATGTCT
>NC_042998.1:77163671-77178671 GCF_006345805.1 Octopus sinensis | reverse complement strand
AAGGACAATTATATTTAATCTAAATTAGGAGCACGCTGTTGTCGCGATATTTCCTTCGTAAAACCACGATATAATCAATGATTAATAACGGTATTATGCCCATTTGTAAGATGGGGAAAGTTCAAAGATTTAAGCAACAAAAATATTTAGAATAATTTTGACTTCCGTAGACTACCGTACGACTATTCTGCTGTGTGAGAGAAATGGATAAACTTCATCTAATATATGCTCACACAAACACACACACACACGCGCATGTTTGTAGGCGTGTATGTATGTATGTATGTATGTTTTTTCATTGAATTCCAGTAAAGACAGTTCAAGTCGGTCTATAAAATAGTGACAAGAATTTTTAAGGTAAGGGAGTTCCCGGTGTTTTTTGATATGCGGTTGTGTTGGTATGTTTGTTGAGCTGTCGATGCATCGAACTCTGTGCACCTATTCATTCAAAAATCGCAAATGTAAATCCTTTTGATAAGTATTCACTGTGTCGCTAATAGATTGGATCTGGAATCTCCACATCAGTTTGCTTTGCTCCTTCTTCGAAAAACCTGGTATTTCTAGTTTTATTGTGATTGTTTTTGTCTTTTTTGTAAATTTGTTGGTATTTATTCTAATGCACCATATGAGGATATGTACAAATAAGAAATTACAATCATGGTTTAAGTGTTGTAACCACAAATGTTCGTTTGATAGTACATTGACATCCGCTGATCAGCTGACCTCTATAGCAGTACAAGACAAATGTTCCCTGTCCTACAGAATAACAGTTGATATGTTATGTTAGCACCGAACTGTTGTTTCTATTGGAGCGTTCTGTCAATAATCCATGCCTTTAAACGTCGGGAATTTAGTACCTAACACAAGACTATCGTACACCTGAAGACGTAGCTTAAATTCGGTATTATTTTTAACGATTTTTTTTGCAATTTGCATCAATGCAGACAAGCAAGTAATTTATTTATTATTAAATATAATAATACAAATTATTTACAGGACTTTGAAGTTATGAAACAATTTGTCGTATTAGAATTTTCTTGAAGTTAGACAAAATTTAATAAAACCATTTCTCTGTTATTTATAACTTCTAATATAATAAATGCGAAAACAAATTTCTGTGTGTCAGTGTGTCACACTTTGCCCACCCCTCACCTCACACTATTCAATGACACTTCATCGTACTGGGGTGGGAGTAATAGCAGGTATAGAAACGGTGAGGGTGGTAGCAAAGACAGAGAGAGAAAGATTAGGTATTTGACATATAGAAAGAAATGATGTACAACTTTCTGGAACAGAAATTCCTCTGGTCAGCATCCTGAACAAACTTCTGATCACTATCATTTTTATTGTATATTTTGTTTCCTTAAATACATACATATATATATATATATATATAATATATATATATATATATATATATATATATATATATATATATATGTAGGTCCCGGGTTGAGTCGGGGTTAACCACAGTAAATAAGGTACTCAATACATAGCAGAGTAAATTAATTTATTTTATAGAAGGAGCTTCTACAGGACTTGAACTGTTTCATTCAAAAGAAATCATCAGGAAGCTAGGTGACAAGAGTCACCTAGCTTCCTGATGATTTCTTTTGAATGAAACAGTTCTAGTCCTGTAGAAGCTCCTTCTATAAAATAAATAAATATATATATATATATATATATTATATATATATATATATATATATATATATATATATATATACATATACATATACATATATATACACTCTCGCATAGTATTAATAGAAGAGCTGCCCATAGTTTCATGAGCCGAATTTGGAGAGTGGTGTGTCCTCCCGTTCCACGAAGGAATTTTGTTCGTGTTTAAGTAACATTACCAAAAAGTATATATATATAATACAAAATGGGTCAAGAATGCAAAACATCCGGACAGCTAGGTGATACAAAAAGTGACAACAAAACATCCAAATTGACGATACAAAACAAAGACGGGTAATTCGAAGCCCTCTATCCTCAATCAACCAACAGATTATCGTCGCAATATCGGCTGATTATTCTTGAGATTGCTCCAATCTGGCCAACCCCAAGGATAATGTTAAGCTTAAGAATATATATATATATATATATATATATATATATATATATTATATATATATATTAAAATTAAAATGAGGGGGAAAATGGGATATTACTTTGATAACATCAATTTAACACCAGTGGTCTAGCATATTAAAAACCTGAGGTTCAGTAAATAGTATTACATACATATAAGGGGGAATTACCACTATGTGGAAACCCTAATGCTAGAAGTAGATCCGCTATGGTCATTACCACTAAGAATTGTTCTCTAGAAAATTTAGCAAACACCAGAAACGTAAGCGAACAAGGCAAATGAAAAGCAACAAAAATATAGATTAATCATAAACAATGTTTCACTATTAACAAATTACGTAATGTTACTTACGCAGTATTACTCACTTTCGTAAATAAAATTACGTAATAGTGAAACATTGTTTATGATTAATCTATATTTTTGTTGCTTTTCATTTGCCGCTTCTATTGCAGAAGAGCATATTTATGAAGTCATACCAATACCTTGTCTGATACGTTCTGAAATAATTTAATTTTAAAATGATAAAATCGATACGAATTTAATCCATAATCTGAGCATATATGCATATATATATATATATATATATATATATATATATATATATATATATATATATATATATATAATATATATATATATATATATTCACGCTCGCATAGTATTGATAGAAGAGCTGCCCATAGTTTCATGCGCCGAATTTGGAGAGGGTGGTGTGTCCTCCCGTTCGATGAATGAATATTGTTCGTGTGTAAGTAACATTCCCAAAAAGTATATCGTATAATGCTAACTAATCACATACTGGTGTAGCAAATAGCCGACAGGCTTATTTTTTAAAAAAAGGTTAGCGACGGAAATAGTATTAATAGCTTATAGAAATCTTTATACCTACTAAACGTTTTCAGAGCGCCGTATAATGTAGTATTATTTTTTTTGAGGGATCCTTTTAGATAGACATTAAGAGCTAAAATCATACCAGACACGTCTTGCTTGCTTCGATGTATGTCTGAACTTTTACCACTGTATATTTATCTGAAACAGCCTCTAAGTATTCAGCGCCCTGATAATATAACTACGCTTACTACATTAAATTGATTCGGTCCCTTATCTATATATATACACACATAATTAAGGGATTAGTAAAAATTTCCTTCACCACATACCGAAATTTAGAAATAGCAGTCAAAACTACTAATTCTTCTACTACAATATATCTCTACACACAGCAATAATCGTAATACACATAGGCAAAAAAGAAGAAAAAATAACGTAACTAACCAGCCTTTATTTAATCATGTACGCGTTTCAAGGATTAGAATTGTGTAAAAATTCATGATATTCAAGATTATAAATTTATAATCTTTAATATCCTGCTGACGAAGAAAACGAATTTTTACAAAATTCTAATCCTTGAAACGCGTACATGATTAACAGAAGGCTGGTTAGTTTCGATATTCTTCCCGTCTTTTTTCCGTATGTAGGTTACGAGTATTGCTGTCTGTAGAGATATATTGTAGTAGAAGAATTAGTAGTTTTGGCTGCTATTTCTAAATTTCAGTATGTGGTGAAGCAACTTTTGCTAATCTCCTAATTATGTTTATAATTAAAAAAAAAACTTTCTGTATGTTTTTATCGATAATGTTTTATTTCCATACCAAACTACTCGGTAAAATTTATTAATTATTAAATTAGTAATTCTTTACCCTATATCTATAATATATATACATATATATATATATATATATATATATATATATATATATATATATAGACATTTATATATATATATACACTCACACACACACACACACACACACATATATATATATATATATATATATATATATATATATAATATATATATATATATACATACATACATACATATATACATATACATATATTATATATATATACACGAGGGGTGTATGTAAAGTCTTGAGCCTCAAAGAAACAAAACATGGTAAAAGACTTCAACATAATTTCCCTCGATGGCTGAACACTTTCTCCAGCGGTGCTGAAGCGCCATTATCCCGGCCTAGAAGAACTCTTTTGTTTGATACTCCAAGAAACTTCCTACATCGTATATGACGTCATTGTCACTGGCAAAATGGCAACCAGCCAGGGCTTTTTTCATTTTTAGAAGTAGATGAAAGTCAGACGGGGCTTTGTCTGGCGAATATGGCGGATGGTGAATAAGTTCGTATCCACAATCATGAGTTATTGCCATGGCAACCACTGAGTTGTGGGCTGGAGCATTGTTGTGACGAAAAAGGACTCCTCTGGTGAACATTACCGGCCATTTTTCTTTGATTAATTCTCGAAGGCGTTTCAGTACCTGAGAATAATACAGCCCTGTCATGGTGTAACCTTTCTCAAGGTAATCGATCAGCAAGACACCTTGAAAATCCCCCAAAATGGATGCCATGACCTTGCCAGCTGAAGGAATGACCCTGGCCTTCTTTGGGGTAGGAGAAGATGTGTACTTCCACTGCTTTGTTTGTTCTTTGGTTTCGGGCTGATAATGATGAACCCAACTTTCATCCATAGTAATGAAACGGGCAAGAAAATTCTCTTCATCGCCTTCAAACAGTTTCAGATTGTTCGTGGACAAAGTGCACCTAATGCGTTTCTGTTCAGGACTCAAAGGGCGAGGGACCCACCTTGCAGAAGCCTTTGAGTTCTTTTGTCACAATGTTGTCTGCTCTTTCAGTTGAGATGGCCAGTTTAGCGGCTATCTGACGACATGATATTCGGCGATCTTGCATTATCATACCAAGAGCAAGGTCAAGGTTGTCCTTGGTGGTTGCAGTTGGAGGTCTCCTTGACCTAGGATCAAGTTCCACACTCTTCCTGCCACACTTGAATTCATTTATCCAGCTGTTGCATATGATGCAGCATTGTCTGTAAGGTTCTCATCATATCTTCATGGATTTCTGATGGAGTCATTCCTTTCAAATGAAGGTACTTTATGACAGCACGATACTCACTTTTCTACATTTTCCTTGTAAACGCGAAGCTTGTTTATTCAATAATCTGCAATAAAAAAATTAAAATATCAACTCCAAAAAGACTGTACTTATCAGAAAAAATAGTTTCAGCTCTGTAGCAGCCCAGTTTCTAGGTTAGGCTCAAAACTTTCATACACTCCTCGAAAAATACAAACTGGGACAAGAACGTAAAACATTTAGAAGACGATACAAAAAACAGGGACAGGACATTCAAAGCCTTCAATCTTCAGTCAAGAACCGGATCATCCTAGCAATTTCGGCTGATTAATCTTGAGATCGATACGATCCGATCAGCACCAAGGAAAAACTAAGGTACGAGTATTAGATTTCTTGGAAGAAGGATCGAATGTATACGAAACAGGGACAGAAAAATGGACGATGCTACACGAATATAAAATGCAAAAAGCAATAATGGTAAAAACAGGACAAAAACAGCGGGTGTCTTACGACTAATAAACAGCACATCAAGTTTAGCTGGCGTATTTGGAAATAATGCCTTTATCGGCAGACGAAGACAACGATGTCCTCACGGCAGTAGTCGGAGGCCAAAAGGCTGATTTTGACCAGCGGTCACGTGATGAAGAGAGAGAAAAGAAAGGGGGCAAAGGAAACAAAGAGAGAGAGAGAGAGAAAGATGGACGAAGGCAACAAAGGAGGGAGAGAAGAGAGAGAAAGAAGGAATTAAAGAGGGGAGAAGAAAGAGTGCGTGCCAAGGATTGGCTAGTGAGTGCAAAGTGAGTAAGACAGAGAATTGTGAGAGAGTGGGGAGGAAGAGTAGATCAAAGAATCAGAGGCAAGAAAAGAGAAAAGGAGGAGAAGTAGAGAGAGAGAGAGAGAGAAGGGGACAGTTTAAAGTAGAATGCAAAGTGTGAAAAGCAGAGAAATGTAGGAGAGAGAGAGACAGTGTGTAGAGTCGTACCAAATTACAGGAATATGTACTTACATAAGGCCAACGAGGGTACGGACTTCGCTATATATAAATATGTAGAAAAATACAAACTGGGACATGCATATTATGATTTAGAACAAACAATAAAAGTTTGCCATTTTAGTTCTCTTGTTGTAACTTTTAGTTATTAGTATATATATGTGTGTGTACGTGTGTGTGTGTGTGTGTGTGTGTGTGTGTGTGTGTGTGTGTGTGTGTGTGTGTGTGTGTGTGTGTGCGTGCGTGCGTGTGTGTTTGTTTATATAACTTAGATAACTTAGATTGGCTGGTAGGTAGTTTATCCAGTATTTCCTGGAGCAATTAGTTGGGGTACCGTTTGAAAGTTATGGGGTCTTTTCTACTTTAATTTCTTTCGGGATAACTTTGAATATTGCAGGACCATTTGCAGTGAAGAAATTGTAGCGCAATGTTCTTATGTGATGTGATCTCGACCTTTGTAGGGGACGCATTGCAAAGGGGCCTAGTCTTAGGTGAATTGTAAACATAATATCGATGAGCTGGCAGAATCATTACCGCCCCAGACAAAATGCTCAAAGACATTTTTTCTGATTGAACGTTCTGAGTTCAAATTCCGCCGAGGTCGACTTTGCCTTTAGGCGCAGGAGTGGTTGTGTGGTACGTAGCTTGTTTACCAACCACATGGATCCAGGTTCAGTCCCACTGCGTGGCACCTTGGGCAAGTGTCTTCTACTATAGCCTCGGGCCGACCAAAGCCTTGTGAGTGGATTTGGTAGACGGAAGCTGAAAGAAGCCCGTCGTATATATTAGCACTAAAGATTACTGTCGAAATAGCTTACAAGCACCGGAAGCGTGCTAACGTTTTTGACAGCACGGCGCCTTAGCACTGATATAAGTTATTTTTCCTCCAAGAAAAGGAAGAAGAGGACTGTTATCGTTCTATCACATTTAATTTCATTGTGATATATATGTAAATATTATACGTTTATTTATTTTTTATGTGTAAATTTTAAAATTGTCTTCATGCTCGTAATTCGATTTTCGTAAATTCTGCAAGAAATTAAAGGTTAATTGTTAAGAGGCTTCGAATGTTAAAGTTTTGCAAGTTCACTGTGATTCCTTGTATGTATTTTTGCATGTGTATATATATATAAATACATACAGAGAGAGAGAGAGTTAGAGATTGATAGATTAACTGATAGCTAGCTAGCTAGCTAGCTAGCTAGCTAGCTAGATAGATAGATAGATCGATAGATAGATAGATAGATAGATAGATAGATAGATAGATAGATAGATAGATAGATAGATAGATAGATAGATAGAGAGATAGAGAGTGAGCTTCTGTATATATATATATATATATATATATATATATTATATATATATATATATATATATATATATATATATATATATATAATATATATATATATATATATATATATATAATATATATATATATATACACACACACATTTGTATATGTATGTATGTATGTTTATATATAGTGAGAATTTACAAAAAAAAACGACGAAGACTGGTGTGTAAACAATTAACAGATGTATTCGTTTAACGCTCCAGCAGTGAGAAAGTCTTTTACGTTTTGATCCTACGCTCTTCGATAGAAAGGAACACCGAAATAAACAGGCAGAGAAAATAGAAAAAACAATATATATATATAGAGAGAGAGAAATGTGTGTGTAGGTGTATATACATTATAATATTGACAGATATATTTCTGTATATATAGTGAATCATATATACATATACCTAAAATATGCAAATATATTATAGGTATATGTTTTTAATTCAATACATACATATATGTATCATATTATGCATTAATTTTGTGCATAAGAATATGTAAATATATTTGATAACAATGGAGATCAGATACAGGATTAGGAAGAATGTAGCCACCTCAAAATGTTGTACGCGAGGGATGACTGGATAATTAGTATTGAGCTGAGATTAATTAAAATGACACTTAGTTTTCACTTATTTCTGAAAAATTTCTGTACCAGTCCGTTGTCCCAGTTTTCAAAAAGGGAAACAAGTAACTTGCAAAGGACTATTGCCCGATCTCACTCACCTCTTGTATCATCAAAACATTTGAGGGGGTAGTGGAGTCACGAATAATCCACTTTCTTGAAAGCAACAGATTGCTTAACCCCAACCAACATGGGTTCCGTAATGAAAGGAACTGCCGAACGCAACTTCTGTATCACTTCGATGACATTTTGAGAGCTTTGGGAGAGTGCTCTAACACCGATGTCATCTACCTTGATTTCAGCAGGGCCTGTGACGGAGTTGCTCATAAGATTCTCTTAAAAAAACTTTCCAGCATTGGTGTCTCTGGAAAGTTCTTACAAGAGATCAAGTGTTTCCTGACTCAATCCGTTGTCGTCGAAGAAATATAATCAAGCTCATGGGAAGTCAGTAGTGGTGTTCCACGAAACACTGTGTTGGGCCGACTTCTTTTCATTATCTAAATCAATAACAATTGCTAATATCCTCAAGAGCAGCAACATAAGAAACTTTGCAGATGATCATCAGTGGAATGGGTGACTGGATATGATTTCAGTCAGACCTACTGGATCTCATCCAATGGACAGAAAAGAACTATATGCTGTTGAACGAGGACAAATTTGAGTTAATCAACTTCCGAAAAAATGATATCCTGAAACTCTCATTCTCCCTTCTTTCAGGTGAAACCCTCATGGCATCTAACAATATCAGAGACTTGGGAATAATTGTGGACAACAATATAAGCTGGGCCGCTCATATAAACAGCAAAGATGACATGGGCCGCAGAATGTGTTCCTTGATTCTCAGAACTTCCCAGTCGAGAGATATTCACACCATTATCCTTCTCTTCTCCACTTTTGCCCGACCAAACCTTCAATACTGTTGTCCACTACGGTCTCCAAACACGGAATAAAGTATCATGAAAGTTGAAGAACTTCAAAGGTCAATTTTAAAAAAGATGCATGGCCTGACAGGCCCTGACTATTGGGGTCGACTAGAAAAGCTCAAGTTTTATTCTCTCCAACGTCGCCATGGAAGCTATATCATCTGCATGAAGTGGAAAATATTATATCAGCATGGCCCAAATGATGTTGGCATCACCTGTAGGATATACCCAAGATTTGGGCCCAGTGTAATCCGTGCACAACATAAATCACACTCGCATCTCATAGCAACAATACGGCACAATTATTTCACCGCAATTAGCGCCGCTTTCTTTACATTACACTAAAACACATTAAAGCAGAAACAGACACCATAACGTTCGAGAAGTCTTTGGACAAATTCCCTCAAGAAATCCTGGATAAAACTCATACACCCGGATATATCTACGTAAGAAATAACTCACTACTCACGTGGACCATGTTGTCAAATTCTTGATTTGAATGACTTCGCCATGTGGTGCTATGAGGTTAGACTTGACCTGGGC
The DNA here is from genome assembly GCF_006345805.1 of Octopus sinensis. NCBI lineage: Eukaryota > Metazoa > Mollusca > Cephalopoda > Octopoda > Octopodidae > Octopus > Octopus sinensis. The sequence continues at coordinate 77,169,201 of NC_042998.1, read as the reverse complement.
CAATACTGGCCGAAAAAGTATCAAAGTATCCTAAGTATGTATATATACATAAACAGCACACATATATACACCCGCCCGCACACGCACGTGCACACACAGATTCATATATATATATATATATATATACTAGCATTATGACCCGGCGTTGCCGAATCATAATGCTAGTTTGGTATAATTTTGTTAAATTAAAAATTTGGGGTAATAAAACATACAATGACATAATAAAAAAGACGAATTAAAATTTTAGAGAAAAATACATAGAAGATACATATACAAATTTATAAAAATACATAAAATACCAATTAATATGAAAAATATCATATATTTAAAATTGACACTACCCTCGTCAGGATGTTTTTTACACACAACGCATAGTACACGGAAACAAATGCACAATTACATACCTGCTACATGCGAAAGACCAGACATTACGTACTCCCCAAAATTTTCATAGGTACTGAATGCTACTTTGTAATCATATAATTCCATCTAGCAGCTATAGTAAATGGTATGTGCAAAGCTCCATCTGGACTAATTCACTTCTGCACTAAATTAAATTTTTCATCTTTTAATTTCTCCCATTCATGCAAAGCCACATATTCGAGTTCAAATCCTTGATACATTTTATACTAATTGCTATTTTTTTTTAATTGTTATATTACGATTTAATTACCATACTTTAGTTTTATTTTAATTACTACTTACCATATTTACTATATTTAATTCAATTGTTATTATTACCTCTAACTTTTACTGCAATTTTTATTTCTAACTTTCTTATGGAACGTCGAGTGGATCTTATGCGTACAATATATTTTTATATGATGCTTATATATATAATATGTATATAGGTATATATGTCAAAATCAATCTAAGATCGTGGAAGTGTACGTGTAGTTTTATTTTTAAAATAAAATTTTGATACCTGCTTGATATTACTTAAAAAGAAATTGAAGATTCCTATTTTGTTATCAATAATACTACCGCGTAGTATATATAAATATATAAAGAAAGAAAGAAAGAAAGAAAGACAGATAGATAGATAGATAGATAAATAGATAGATAGATAGATAGATAGATAGATAGATAGATAGATAGATAGATAGATAGACAGACAGACAGACAGATATATATTCATATATATATATATATATAATATATATATATATTATATATATATATATATATATATATATATTCAAATATGAGTTAAAAGCAGTAGAATATAAACAATATCGAACACCCATACAAACTCTATGCATTTTGCAAGTTCGTTCGTGGCGTTCGTGGTTATTCAACACTTATAGGCGTCAGAGAATATATTATCTTCTTGCACCTGGCGTTAAGACACTCGGAAGTCGTAGACAAGTGAGATAACTTACAACAGATCCCATTCAGGTGCGATAGACATCGATGTTTCGTCTTTTTTGTGACTTACCAATTCTGCGTACACAAAATGAGACCTGCTGCAGACTATATAATTTTATAGAAACCATATATCGTAGTATATAATGCGGGCGCATTTACCTGGAAACACCCTAAATTTAAAGCGAAAATTAAAATATAATAAAACCATAGATATTAATGTCGTCACCAATAAAATACTCTAGCTTCTCTTTATGAGAAAAAATGTCACTGCATACTTAGAAGATAGTGCTTTACAATTTTAATGAAAGGAATAAGTATGCTTTATATTTTTATAAAATATACACCATTGGAATTAATTCATGTAAAAGTTTAAAAAATCAGTCATCAACTTTCTTCGATGTTGCTTTTTTCAAATCCTAAGAATTTGCAAACATCTTTTAATGGGGAATCTTTGCTACTCTCAGAATTATCTTCGTACAGAAAAGTAGTCAAAATCCTTTCTAATGTCACATATACTGAAGGCATTTATGAAAATATTTTTATTTACTTCATACCTTTATTTCTTTAACCACTGTTTGATGAGCGCCATACTCGAATGTCCAGATTGGTTAGTTCGGGTGAATAATTCATCCATTTTACTCACATGACATTGTAAATTACTGACGTATGAAATTTCATAAGAGTTTGTTCATTGACTCATCCATTGTTTACATCTGCGAAATCAAACCACTAGAAATCATTACCATTTTGGTATCAAAATTATATAAAAGAGTTTTCGTAAAATACATGAGTTCTGAATTGATATAGTTCTTGTAAGGATGACGACGGTTTTAGCTTCCCACCTAGACGTCTTCCTGACATTTTCTCCACACAAGTGTTGACTGCTTTGACATCCACCCTACATTTCAGGTTATTATAAGTAAAATTATATTTTAGATACCTGGAAATTTGTAAAGTGTGGTAACTTTTTGCGACCTTAGGTATAAGCTAGGAACGATGATATATTGCTGTTGTTTTGATAGCCATTGAGCTGGACCGTTTAAAACCAGCAGGTTTGTTCGAAAGGGGCAGAAAAAGCGGACGGAATTTGATAAATGAAATCCAACTTCTCATCCCCATAAGCTTACGGAATTCTCTAAGAAGCTATCGCTCTTCCCTAGACATAATCATAAAACCAATGGAATCCACCTAAGCCAAACAATTGTTACCAATGATGCCCGACAATGTACTCTAATGACCGTACTTGTCGTCGGGATATACATAAATGACAACACATATTTCATGATGCACACAGATTAAAAATATGTGTTGCTGTCTCTAAGTTACAAAAAAATATCTACAAAGAAAACATCAGAATAAATCTCAAACCTGACTTCCAGGATATAAGTCACTGGGTGACAGAAAAGGCAATATATCGCCAAGCGATTGCAAAATGTAAACATGTGTACACAGAAAAATAAGTTCTGCTAAAACAAGAATATTCACTCCATACAACTTCTCATGGCATCTGATAACATCAGAAACCGTACAATATCTTTTGTTGACAAAAAACTCAGTCGGCGCATCCATGACGACAATAAAGTTGACGTGTCAAAAGTGTGACTTTCTAGAACTTCAAAAATTTCTGGTTCAGCTAGTCAAATGGCATTAGTATTTTCTAATCTGGTGTACGATCACAACTGAAACACTGTTGTTCGTGGCGAGTTACCCATATTAAACAGATGTTTCTTAGGTTTAAGATACCCGAGATATTAATTACAAGCATAAAACATATTAATTTCCAAGTTCAAGTTAGATATGTGTTGTAATGAAAATGGTACACTCCTTCCCACGTGACAGAGTCAGACTGTTAGTCGTTGTAGGAGGTCAATAGTAGTAGAGTCGTTGTACGAGTTCTCAGTTGGAGTCAGTGACAGTTACGTGATATATACGCGTTCAAGTTACCGTCAAGGTTGATGTTTGTAAAGTTCTTGTTTTGGGGAGCTATCAGCGATAGCACGATTGACGAGTCAAAGATAATAAGACGCAGAATACCGGCACAACATATTAGTGGTGACGAAAATATTACAGTGCCGACGACAACACTATAACAGTGGCGGTGAAAATATAAACAATTCACGCAGATAACGTTGAAAAATTTTTTTCACGGGAAAATAAACAATTCACGGACGATGTTGAAATTTTTTCACGTGGAGAAATTAAAAACTCGACAAGGGAGTTAGAAATATTTTTGTTGTATATATTTTACAAAAGTCAGTAAAAATTATGGAAAACTTGTTAGAGGGCTTATTTGAGTTGCAAAAACAGCAACAACAATAACAGCTCAAAGAACAATAAGAGCAAGAACAAATGTTACAGCAACAAATGCTATAACTGATAAAGTTGGTAACAAAACCGAAAAATACGTTTTCGTTAGACCATATAGCGAAATCAATAAATGAATTTAGATATGACCCGGGGCATATTACTGAAGATTTGAACAACTTTTCGAAAGAGAATGTCAAGACTTGACGGACGAAATAAAACGCGTCTAATTCTGAGGAGACTGGTGACGATTAAACGCGAGAAATACTGTATTGCCTAAAACGTTTCTGACATAAATTTCACGGACACAGTTGATATGTAGGATGTTTAATGAAAACACATCGTTGTTCAACACACGTTGGCAGTGTTTGAACACTGAAAAAAGCGATGACGAAGACTTTACCACATATGCGGGTCGAGTGAACAGAGAGTGCGAGAGATTTAAACTATATAAACTAACTCCAGCCCTGTTCAAGTGCCTGATTTCTGCTCAGGGACTTACTGCTAAAAAGGACGCCGTAGTCAGAATGAAAATTCTCGCAAATCTAGAAATGAACCAGGATATAACTCCAGAAACTGTCAGAAGAGTGCGATATGATATTAAATGTAAAGCACGACACAGAAGAAATCCAACGCAGAGATCGTTTACAGATAAAACCAGGGCGAAAAAGTCAGGGGGCAGATAGTCTTTCACAAAAAACACGATATATATCAGGAGATAAACCCATGTGTGGCATGTGATACTAGACACCTGAGAAAAAAGTGTCCGTTCAAAAAAACCCAAGTGTTTTAATTGTAGGAACATAGGACATATTAAATCGCTCTGCAGACCAAAAATTGGACCAAACGAGACAAATAGTTTGTCATCAGAGAAAAAGTTTGTAAAACGAAACCAATAGTATCAAAATGCAATTAGTCATGGGTAGTGACATCTCTGTCAGAAATGAAGAAATATTTCGGTAAGCCGAAATTATTTAAATCAAATTATGTAGCATATGGTGTTACAGGAAAGCAATTATATTTCATCGGCGAATATATTTGCAATGTAATTTTCGAGGTGAAACGAAAGGAACAATCATTTATGTGTTGAAAAATCACTAAATCTATTTGGCACAGAATGCATGGAGTTATTTAAAATGTGGGATACTCCCATTAGTGTTCTGTGAAAATGTAGTCGGCGCGGTTAAAAGTTCGAATGAATTCGAATAACTGAGACAGAAAATTAAAATTTGTTTCTTAATATTTTCTTAGAAGGATTAGGCTGTTGCATTAAAACAAAAGCGAGGATCGCAGTAAAGGAAAAGGCTACACCTGTTTTTAAGCCCGAACAGAACGTGCCGTATGCACCGTTGGACCAGATCAATACAGTTAGAAAGACTAGAAATTCAGCTATAATTGAAAAAATCGACCATTCAGACTGGGAAGCTCCGATGGTTTATGTAAAGAAAACAAATAATAAACTAAATTGAGGAAAACTTTTCCCGAAGTTAGATTTCTCGGAGGCTTACCTACAGATACAGGTAGAGGAAGATTGCGCACACCTTTTAACAATCAATACACGCAGTGGATTGTATAAATTCAAGTGGCTTCCTTTTAGAGTAAAAGTGGCATCTGCCATATTCCAACAAGTGTTGGACGCGATGTTAAATGATTGTAACTTCGCTATCGCTTATCTCGATGATATTTTGATAAAGAGCGAGTCAATGGAGCAATCTATTAAAAAGATATTCGGAAAAATAAATGAATACAGGTTTAGACTAACAAAGGAAAATCGTGTATTTTTTATGAAAAAAATAAAGACACGGAATGCAGCCACATAATTATTTCTTTACTACCCACAAGGGGCCAAACACAGAGG
>NC_042998.1:77128671-77158671 GCF_006345805.1 Octopus sinensis | reverse complement strand
AGGAGGCTATGAGATTGGCATAGCTACTTTTAAATTCAACTTCGCACAATCCAATACAGATCTTCTTATCAGAAGACCTATATTATTTAGGCTTACTGTAACTTCTGCCTCATATATGATAGATTTACGTATACATCTTTGGTTAAGTGGGCAGGATCCTGGGTCACGACATTTGCAACTGGATTCAGGCTCTTGGTATTGATTACGTGTAATGATACTCTTCATATCAGGGCAGCAACTAAGTGATAATTTCACAGAACGCCTATTAAATATTTTCCTGTATCTCTGAGTTGCTGGAAAGTGTTAGTCTAGGACAGACAGGAATCTTTCACTAATGTTAGTTTTTACATTAAGGTTGAAAGGGAGGAGCGAACCAAATAATTTTCCTTGGCCTATTTTTAAGTTCCTTATTTCTATTATCCTGATTAATACCAGTGTTGTTATGTATCTTTGATGTCATTAGATCTATTATTAATACTTTGATTATTATTCGAATGATTATATATTAATTGATCTTTGAAGCGGATATTGGCTAGTTATATTAGGGGGAAGCTCTCTCGATAATTTCTTTGGAAGAAGAGAGGTTAGACACTCTGTTACCAATATTACTGTCAGCTTTTTAAATATTACAGGAGGGTGACAATACTGTTTGTGCATATAATGCGAATTTCTCATTAAGATAGGGACAGGTTTATACGTTGAGGAGTTTAAATGTAGGGAAACATCTAAATAATCAACTGTAGACAGATTACTATAATTTTTAAGCGCTAATTCATTAAAGGTAGAAATTAGTTGCTAATGAATGTATGTACGTATAAGCATATAGTCTCATACACACATGGAACATAACTTCTACATGCATTTAATTTTCATTCTAATTAATGTTTTAGGAGAAATTATATAATATATCAAACGCAAATGCGTATGTGTGTGTGAATTCTAATCACATATAATATTCCTCAGTACAGAGTTTCACTGATATGTGCATGACCAAAATCAACCTGAACAATTAAATTCAATTTATAGTTTTACAATTGTGCTATTTATTGTTCACTCCTACTACCATAATCAAATTAACTCAAGTTCTATTGACCCATTGCGATTTTCATTGATTATAATGTGAAGCTGTTCCATGAGCTTCAACGATCAGGGTCACTGCTGTTAACTGCTAGGAATATTATTTTCTTTTAGCCACCAATGATAATTCTCTGGCAGAGGTTACAAGGTCTATGCCGAAGTTGAACATGAATGACACGTCCACGTTCAAGAAATCGGCAATATTTGCCTTGCAATGATAGTTGAATGGATCCACGAGCATGCATGCAACATTTTTCAGACTGGAATTTAAGTTATACAAGCATCTGATGCAACTGAAGTAGATAGCAGTTTGGTGGATGGTTTCTATTATGTTTGGCATTCTTCCAGGTAGAGCTTACTAAGGTTTTGTTCATACACATACGTGGTGCAATACACACACACACGAGTTAGCAATTGGTATTTGCAACACCAAACTAAATAGATAGATAGATAGATAGATAGATAGATAGATAGATAGATAGATAGATAGATAGATAGATAGAAAATCTTCATTAGCCACATAGGGCCGAACACAGAGGGTACAAAATGCAATGTAGAGCTTTTCCTTTTGAAAGAAAAAAGAAAAAAAATAGAAAAAGAGGAGGAAGAAATTCCGATCAAAAGGGATCATGTATCAAAGAACAGAGTAAAAATGTAAAAAAAAAAAAAAAGGTTTATCCGTAGAAAAAAGCCTACGAAAAAGACCACGGTAACCTCAGGCAGGGAGGGAAAACACATGAGAGCAAAGTGCTTGCTCTCTCTTTTTTTGGATTTACAGGATCAAGCTCAAAGTGGTTTCGTCATTCGCGCGTACCATCTTTGCTACATTCACACACCATTTATTGAATCTTCCATGAGACAAAACTTGCCCCTTTATTTTCACCTTCGTTTTCAAGTGGTACTTGAAAAAGGTGATGAGCGATTGGCCAGAGAGGAAAGTGCTTGTCTCCAAACCTTCAGCTCGAGTCTACCACATACATTCTTTCACCATGGCCACCAGTACGATGAAATCTGCTTTGCCTTCCCGGTTAAGCGAAGGTGGCGGAGCAATTTTCCTGATAGACTCGGCCGACAACCGAATTCGTCCCACACGTGACAGTAGCCGATGGACATATGCCCACAGGTCCGAAATGGTTGGACACTGCACGTGCGCGTGCAGAACAGTTTCGTCGATCGGTCAACAACCCATTCAGATAGATAGATAGATAGATAGATAGATAGATAGATAGATAGATAGATAGATAGATAGATAGATAGATAGATAGATAGATAGATAGATAAACAGACAGACAGACAGACAGACAGACAGACAGACGGACAGACGGACGGACGGACGGACGGACGGACGGATGGATGGATAGATAACGTTTTGTTCCACACGTTTAGAAATATAAGAAAAAATATAGAAGTTGAAAATGCACTGAGGATAGTTAAAACATGTTTTATCATATTGAAAGATTTATTACGGTTAAAGATTTAACCGGGTTCACACTGATTTCAAACATTTGAAATAGAAAGACGTGGCTTATATCGCAACTGTCTTGCTTCTGACAAGTGTTTACAGCCTGTTCTATTTTTATAGGGAGTTCATGGTTCATGTTTTGGATAGGACTTGATTGGTAGAGGATAGAAAACTGTGTAAGTTCCCTGCTACGTTTGTATGTTGGTATCAAGTGACAATGTTTGACGTCTTAAGTTAAGACTGACACGGTTTATTGAACATGTGTAGTGACAATACCAAACCATCAATGCTCTGGACATTTTCTTCCTGTGTTTGTAGAGAAGGAACACGCGATTGAGTTTAGAACCGTTTGTACATTTCTGCCACTAAACACAAGGAACATTCACAGCTAACAACCTAAACTTTAGTCACTGGGCTACAAAAAAAAGCGACTCTTGTCCACTCTCCCAACTGGCAAATTTAATTTAAAGTGCTTGGTTGTAACTAAACATGTTCACTCAACGGTGTCGGCTTTCATCTTAGACGCAAAATATACTGTCACGTGACACAAACGTACGGACCGAGCGGGAAACGTACAAAATGTACAAGACTTAATCACGTGTTCATTTTCTACAAACACTTGACAGAAGACATTGAGAGCATTGAATGTTTGGTACTGTCACTAGACATATTCAGTCAACCGTATCAGCCTTAACTTACGATGCTAAACATTGTCACTTGTTACTAACATCCGGAAGTAGCGGATAACCAAAAATTTCTAAGACCAGTCATATGACTATCCTCTACCAAACAAGTCCTATCCAAAACATAAAGTAATTTGTGCCAAGAAATTTCTATAAAAATGGGACATGCTTCAAACATTAGTCAGGAGCTAGACAGTTGCAACATAACCCACGTCCTTCTATTTCAACTATTTGAAAATCAGTGTAGACTGTGAAACCTGTTAAATCTTTAAATATAATAAAAAATATTTTAATTATCCTCAGTACATTTTTCCTATACATATATATATATATATATATATATATTATATATATATATATATATATATAAAATCAGTATGTATGTACGTGTATGTACGTATGTATGTACGTATGTGTGTGTATATCGTCATAGTTCATATATTCTAAAAAGAAGCATATTCTAAAGTAAGGTATTTTGGGGGAAATTAAAAGTTATCGCCAGTCAGAGTGACCATTGGTTTCACACGTACAAAGCAATTAGCAATATAAAGGACACGTCATTTGAGGCTGGCGAGTGGCCTATACGGCTAAGCGCTTTATAGGTGTGAAATCAATGGTCACTCTATGACCAGCCTTAACCCATAACTTTTAACTTCCTAATATACATACATACATACATACATATATATATATATATATATATAATATATATATATATATATATATATATATATATATATGAGTTGTCCAAGATAGTGGTCATCCCTCTCACATGTATATAATATAATTTACTGAACCTTCAGATTTTAATATGTTAGACCCACTGATGTTAAATTGATATTAAAATAATATCGAATTTCCCACACTCATTTTAAATTTAAATTTAAATTAAAACGTTCTCTAACTGGCAAAAGACACTGCAGTAAATTATTTTCTGCAGTATTATTTTCCGGTAATTTAGCGCGCCAAAACGAGGACTTTTGAAAAATAACCGCAAGTGTAACAAGTAGAACTATATAGAGGTCTGACCTCGTGCGGACGTCCCCGTATATAGTTCTGCATATTATATTTGTATTGACGGTCACACTGAAGATCTACGGAGAAATTGCGTAAGTAAAATTACATAATTCTGTTAATTGTGATACATTTATGTGAATAATCTATATTTTTGTTACTTTTCATTTGTCTTGCTCGCTTACGTTCTGGTGTTTGCTAAATATTTCTTGAGAAAATTTCTTAGCTTTAAGACCATAGCGGATCTACTTCTAGCATAAGGGTTGTCCACATAGTGGTCATCCCTCTCATATGTATATATATATATATATATACATGTGTGTGTGTGTGCGTGCGTGTTATAGTGGGTTGCCGTGCGTTTCATTCTGTTATATGTGATCATTAACCAATAAATTCTACTCCTCCTGAAACGAAATTTGGAAATTTTCTCATATTATGATTCACAGATGTTATGACATTTAATAAAGCTAATCATTTTCCCACTCTTGTTTCCCTATTTTTTGTTCGCATCTCAAACTAACATAATTAGTTTTTTTTGTAATAATTTGTTGACGTTTCTTTAAATGATTTATCACTTAAGAAATAATTTTTTCCTTCAATAAATTTAGAAGTTATATTCACATTCCAAAATCAAATTAAACACGTGTCGTATCAGGAAGTTTCTTTGAATATCAAGGCCGTTTTCGGTATTTTTATTCAAAATATATTCGGGAAAATATTTAATTCTTTTTTTTTCTATCAGATTTTCAATACCCACCGCGTAGTTTTACTAATGAAATAAAGGTATCTGTTTCCTATATTTTATTATCTGTCCTAAACATTGTAGTAATCTCTGTTTTTTTTTGGGGGGGGCAGAGGGGGTGTAGTGATGTTGGGGGCTGCTCGGTTAAATTAATTTGTTTTAAAATCAGCAACATTCCATCTAATAAGCATATTTTCAAGAAGTCATATGATATTTTTGATGAATCCAAAGTTGAACGGAAAGTGGTCGAATGGATAGTTTTCAACAGATCATATTGTATCTATTCATACGCAAAGAGATTGGAAAGGCACAGGAAGCGAGGCACCGAGTAACAAAAAACTTTCAAAATTCTACATTTTGTACCTGAGTTTGAATCATATTGGATTCATATTTTAACTTACTTTATTGTTTATCTATGACATATAAACTATTATCTATCCAAATTTTGCTTAGCATTTTTTATTGCTTCACCAACTCTAAGAAATACATCTTTTCTTACAACCAGTTAAATGCCTAACGTTGTAATTTCTAGCATTTCAAAGGAGAAATATTATCACAATGAAAAATAATAATAATCGAATATTATTTTTAAAATGTTCAATGACAGAGACTGGGAAAGGAACAGCAACTTCAGTGTGCCAGAACCTTGTTTGCTCCCATTATACGATGACCGGATAGTTGAAACAGATGTAACAGAAAATTTTATACTTTAGAAAGTTCACGTGAAAGATGTTCCTCTTATCATACAAGCATTGTGTAAAGCGCTATAACAGCTGTTAAACAGACTGGGAACATTACAAATAAAACAGTAATGAAGAAAATTATCGTTTTCTATTCTGTTCTTGAGAAAAAAATATTTACATCCTCAGTCTCAATAATGAGGATATTCACTTCAAGAGCAAACATTTTATTGTAATAGTAATAAAAATGATGAGAGGAGGAAGTGATGACGACAATGATGATGATGATGATAAAATAATAATAATAATAATAATAATAATAATAATAATAATAATAATAATAATAATAATAATAATACCCCATCATGACAATATGGCAAGGATTGTCTATTGGACTCCTCTTTGCAACAAGTATGGACTTGACAGAGCAAAGAAAGTGATACGAACAAAGGCCCGAGGGCATCATCGAAGATGATAATGCAATGATGCTTTGGGATTTTATGATTCAGTGCGACCATGAGATAGAGAATAGGAAACCAGACATGGCATTAATTGAGAAAGAGAGCAAACAATGCTGGGTCATAGATGTAGCATGCCCAGCTGACAACAAGGTATGCGATAAGGAAGAAAGAAAGGTCGATAGATATGAGAGGTTAAGTTGAGGGGGTTAAGCAGTTGTGGTCGATGAAAAAGGAGGTAGTAGTATCAATAATTGTCGGAGCCCTGGGAACAGTAAGGGACATCTTGAGAAGTACATGGAACAAATAGTGGATGCAATAAGGGTGGAATACTTGCAGAAAACAGCACTGTTTGGAACCGCTCGAATACTCCGAATGGAACTCGCAAAATAAGGACTGTCACCTTAGTTCACTGGTAGTAAACAGGTGGCACCGTAGTACATGTCCAGCTGTGCGAAGACAATAAATAATAATAATAATAATAATAATAATAATAATAATAATAATAATAATAATATAATAATAATAATAATATCTCTATCTCTAGGAATGAAAAAAAAGGTACTGAAACCTATTTGAAAATGATACCAGGGTTACCATCCCTACAGGAAGTGCAAAAATCGTGTTAACTGGAACGACATTATCGCTGTGAAAACAACATCCATTCATGAATTTATTCATTAATTATTTTAAATGCATATTTTACCTGTGAATTTGCGTGTGTAATCTGGGAATGCATACAATGAGCTGCTCTGCCCTAGGTTTACGGAAAAATCTCAGCGAGAAATGGAAAAAATTTGAAGAAAGAAGGAAAAGAAACAACAACAACAACAACAACAATAATAATAATAATAATAATAATGATAAATGTAAAAGAACTAAATGAAACCGGGAATAATATAAAGAAGTAATATATACTTATTACTTTGCATAAATAGGCCAACCCTAGAGAAACACACCGCAAACTCCTACAGATACCTGTGAATTTGTGTGTGCAATCTGGGAATGCATACAATGAGCTTCTCTGCCCTAGGTGTACGGAAAACACTCGATGAGAAACGGAAGAAAATTTGAAAGAAGGAAATAATAATAATAATATAATAATAATAATACCGGGGGACGTTTAAGATGTAAGAAAGAAAATACAGAGCTCCGAAATCTATCCACAAACATCGAAAACAAGGACATCCTATGGAGCCAAAGATTTACTAACAAAGAATTGGACTGTATCCGAGTAAGTAATACTAATTGAAATTTATTACTATTTTCGAAACGAAATGATGTATTTTGACTCGATATCATCTCCACCTCTAACACAACACATGTAAACATGCGTGGAACATCACGATCATCCCCGACCCCAAACACCATGTACAAAGGAACTACGAAGAAATTAAATGCCACCGATACTATTCAACCCAAGAATAACAATCGAGCGGTACGTACATTAAACTTACAACAAAAAATGTACGAAAAACTACACGTGCGAAATAATGTGACAACAGAAATAAACGGACCGGTACCCTACGAAAATGACGACCGTCAAAATAATGGGCCGGACGTTGTACCTCATGTCCCGCAAATAAAACCCAAAAGACGTAAATGGACACGTGAGGAAAACACTTCTATCTTACACGCATACTTCACAGCAATGCTCTACCCAAAAAATGAAAATACAACAACACATACATATAAAATATGGAAGGAAAATAATAGAGATATAGACTTGGATACAGCAATGAACCCTAATAAATTAGCTAACGTACGAAGATACATTCTCAAAGCCAAAAAATATCAGAAATAGAAATAGAACATTTAAAAGAAAAAATATACCAGACAAATGTAGATAGAAGCCACACAACAATGCCCAATAATATAAACACTGAAACTGTAAAACACGAAGACAAACGCAACATTCCCAACAAACACGATGTAAACAACGAAGGGGAGCCTAATGATTATGATAATATAAAAAATAAAATAATCAAAGAACTGAAAACCACAGAGCCCAAAATGGACCACCGACCATACCTCCCAAGAATCAAAATAAACGAAATAACAACACCAATTGTAAACAGCATAAACCTAGCCGTCACTGAACTAGCCACTGAAACAAAAAAAAGTGATATCACTGAGCTAAATGACTTGATATACGCAACAGCCACTGCAGCCACAAAAGAAGCTGGATACTCACCCAAACCCGCCCAAACAGGAGTACCACCACCCAAACAAACCCTGTGGATAAATAACATCCAAAACAAAATTTTAAAAATTAGAAAAGACCTGTCGATTCTTAATGAAATCAGCAAACAATCAAACAAGCAACAAAAAGAGAACAAAAATACTCCGCAAATATAACATCACAGAAAAAGATTTGCCGGAGATAAAAGAAAAGCTGAAGCAAGATATCCTTGCCAAAGCTCAAAGGATCCGCCGGTACGAGAAACGCCAACGCTTCTTTGAACAGAACAAAAAGTTCAACTCCAACCCCAAAAAGTTCTACCAAGAACTGGGCAAAAATAAAATAGAAGTCACTGCAGCACCAACGGCAGAAGAATTGGAAGAATTCTGGAGAGAAATATGGTCGCCGAACGAATAGCCAAAAAAAAGGAGTATCAAAATAACAAACTCGGCATCTAAACAACTTTGGACCCCCATAACAACTGAAGAGGTCACCCAGGCTCTGCAAAAACTAAGCAACTGGAAGGCACCTGGGCATGACAAGATCCCCAACTTCTGGTTGAAATATCTAACAGGAATGCACAAAAAGCTGGCTGAAAACTTTAACAGCATACTAGCAGAGCCAGAGACAATGCCTGAATGGCTCACGAAGGGGAAAACCATCTTAATTCCCAAATCAAATGAAACGGCAAAACCAGAAAACTACAGACCAATAACCTGCCTCCTTACTATGTTCAAGGCATTTACTGCAGTGATATCGCAAAGGCTGAACAAGCACCTGGACGAAAACAAACTGTTCCCAGAAGAGCAGAAAGGATGCCGCAAGGGCTCATATGGCTGTAAAGATCAACTAATGATTAATAAAGCCGTAACTGAAGACATCCACAGAAAGAGGAAAGGCCTCAGTATGGCCTGGATTGACTACAAAAAGGCGTTTGATAGCATCCCCCACACATGGATCCTCGAAACACTAGCCATTAACAAAGTAGCACCAACAATCATAAAATTCATAGAGCACTCTATGAATAAATGGCAAACAGTCCTACACCTCCAAACAAAAGAGGGACTCATGAAAACCAAAGACATCCCCATTAGAAGAGGAATATTCCAGGGAGACACGCTCTCTCCACTCCTTTTCTGCTTGGCACTGTCACCTCTATCTGATATGCTAAATAGAACTGGATCCGGATATAAATGTTACGGCAAAACGATCAGCCACCTTTTATATATGGATGACCTAAAACTATACGCTGCAAATGACAAACAGCTGGAACACTATTAAAGACAGTTCATGGATTTACCAAAGAAATAGATATGAAATTTGGATTAGAAAAATGCGCCAAAGTAACCATGAAAAGAGGAAAACTAGTTAAGAGTAACAACATCACACTAGATAAAACCAATGAAATAAAAGAATTAGACCAAAGCCAAACTTACAAATACTTAGGAATCCATGAACTAGATAAGACACAACACACACAAATGAAAGAGAAAATAAAAAAAGAATATTATAGACGAGTTAGATCAATACTAAAAACAGAGCTCAATGCTAAAAACAAGATAATAGGTATCAACACTTTAGCTCTCCCAGTTATAAGTTACAGCTACAATATCCTTAACTGGACACGAAATGAACTGTCCAAAATAGATAGGAAAACAAGAAAAATAATGACAGGATCTACGATGCATCACCCAAAATCTGACATAGAAAGACTATATATACAACGTATAGAAGGTGGTAGAGGCCTTATACAGCTGGAAAACTACTATAAAATAACCACCATAGGACTGCAAAAATATCTACTTCAGAAGGAAGGAAAACTGATCCAGATAGCAGCAAAACACGAGCAAAACAAAAAACTGTTCTCAGTATTTAAGGAAGCTGACAAATACAAACAAGAAATCATACCACCTAATAAACATGAAGAAGAAGAAGAAGAAGATGAAGAAACAACAAAAGCTATAAAACAAATGAAATCCAAACTAAAAATAGAACAGCAACGAACCGTGATAAAACGATGGCAAGAAAAGCCCTTTCATAGTAAATACTGCACTAAACTAAACGCAAAAGAAATAGACAATGGTTGAGAAGCTCAGGACTCAAAGCAGAAACAGAGGGATTTTTAATTGCAGCACAAGACCAAAGCCTCCCCACCAGAAATTACCAAAAACATGTAATGAAAAGAAATATTACAAGTAACTGCAGAATATGTGGAGATGGACAAGAAACAATAAATCATATTATCTCTAGCTGCCCAGTCCTGGCTAAGAAGGAATATATTCACAGACATGACAGAGTTGGAACCTACATACATTGGAAGCTATGCCAACATTATGGAATAACAACAGAAAAAAGATGGTATAGGCACACACCAGAAAAGGTCACAGAAAACGAGAAAGCAACCATACTCTGGGATATGCCGATACACACAGATAGAGAAATTAAGGCCAACAGACCAGATATAGTTGTCAGAGATCATGAAGAAAAAAATGCTTTCTAATTGATGTATCAATACCGGCAGATGACAACGTGTCTCTAAAAGAAATGGAGAAACTCTCAAAATACAAAAACCTGGAAATAGAGGTAACTAGAATGTGGAATCTGAAAACAGAAACAATTCCTATCATAGTAGGTGCATTAGGCATGATAAAAAATATTCAGACAAATACATAACAAAAACACCAGGACTTACAAACACATATAACATACAGAAAATTGCACTACTAGGCACTGCACACATCCTACGCAGAACATTTTCCATACAATAACCATCAGAGCATCACAACAAATCACAGCACATACCCAAGGCTCACAGAGCTGCGCTCGGTAGTGAAGTGAAAGCACGCTATAAAAATAAAACTACTGAATAATAATAATAATAATAATAATAACCAAAAGAAAAAGTAGAGGATGAAGAAAAAAAGAAATAAAATATGAAAGAGAACAGGAGGAAGAAATAATAAGATAAAGAACCACAGTAACAAGAACTGCGTGAGCAACAACAAAACATCAATAAAATTAGGATTACTGAACACTATTATGAACATGATCGAGATATGCCCAACGACCCTAACAGAGAAAGAGAGAGAGAGAGAGATAAATAGACATTTGTAGCATCGTTATCAAAAAGCATAATGTGCTAGTTTTGCATACTTATCGACATTGCAAACCTTTTGAAAGTAATACAAACCATCAATTATATATTCAAATTGACTAAAGTGTAAGTCATTATTTTGAACCAAATACGAGGTTATATTGAGGGCGATTTGTTATTATTTCAAGTACTTCAGTCACATTAGCATTTATATGAGAATCTGATTTATATTGCAAATTTGGTTTCCTTTTGACTGATTCAAATAATGTTTCTGTCTTTGTTCTCAAGCCTATTAAATGGATATCTTTATTTTGCTTTTTGAAATTATAATTATGAAACGTTATTAGCATCAAACAATTATGTGTAAAAGTTAGCAATAAATGACGATCTATTATGACTTAGATATATACAGCAGGGTGGACCGCTTCTTTAACTAATTAGCTCCAAATGGATATGATGAGCATTTAGACCACACAACAATTTAAGATTTATAACTAAAAGTTTATTATAACGTTTCTTTATTTCTTGAGGATTTTACTAATTTCATTCTGCCAATATTTGTTCATGTTTCTAAATCAACAGTTTACTGTTCATTGTGTTTAACTATAAGTCAACCCGAGTTTGATCATCCTACCTTTCACCTAGATATAAGGAACCTTCTGCTACATTATCCGAAAGGTTCTTCATTTTTAAAACAACAGCTAGATATTCTTTCGTTGAGTAGTTAAGAAATACGTTATATATAATCTTTGAAAGCTTATGTAAGTAATCGTAATAGGTCACTGTTTCAAGACAGCAAATATGGAGAAAATTTTCTTCCTGGCTTTCCTTTCTAAATTTAGTGAAATGAATTCTTTCCTACAATTATTATGCGGAATATATTATTTTTGTAATGCTCGTAAAAATTGCATTCCACAGTTTGCCAGCGAGAATAATGGGTAGAGTCATGAAATCACTGACGATAATACAGCATTTAAATCTATTTATGTGGTTCTTGATTCATCGGTTTTACATGTTTAGTGCAACTCTAAACATAACAAATGAAGCTAAAGCACTTCTAAACATTGCTAGATATTGATTGATGTAAAAGTTGTAAAAGGTAGTGTTAAAGACATCGAGTTAGAGATACAATTGTAGATCGTGGTAACAAAATATTTGATACCCATCCTGATTTATCGTTTCTGATTTATCGTTTCTGATTTATAAAAATACTGACGTACAATTTAATCGAGTTTCAAAGAATTTAAATGGGGAATGTATTCTCATTAGCTTCTATGTACCTGTGCTTCAAAGAATGCCAGCCGTTGTATTGTAACTTTAACATTCATATAAGCTGACTTATAGAATAAGTAAATTATAAAATTTTGATCTTTTGAATATGAAATAAATCTTTTTATATTTTATTGCTAAAACAAACAAATGAATAAATAATAAATAGTTACTTTAAACTTTTAAATCATAAGACAATAAATGGTGTATATAATAAAGTTGCAGCAACATTTTGTACGAAAATAATGCCAAAACTTTTCTTTGTTTGAAATGCCAATGTTAGCTGATTTGAATTATTGCATTAGTACAGGAAGAGGAAGTAAACAAAATAGTGATAGCTGAGTTCTAATCATTTTGATTTTAATTGTACGTATTCTCTCTTCAATCGCTTTTCTGTTGGATTTTAATGAAATAAAACTAATATAAGCATCAAATTTCAACTCTTCTTTTCTCTTTTCTCTCTCTCTCTCTCACTCTTTCTCTTCTCATTATCTCTCCCTCCCTCTCGTTTTATATATTTAGATACACACACACATATATATATATGTATATATATCTATATATATATATATATATAATATATATATATATATATATATATTATATATATATATATATATATATATATTTATATATGTATATATATATTATATATATATATAATATATATATATATATATGTATTAAAAATACAAACTGGAACAAGAACGCAAAACTTTTAGAAGACGATACAAAAAACATGGACGGGACATTCGAAGCCTTCAATCTTCAGTCAAGAACTGGATCATCCTCGCAATTTCGGCTGATTAATCTTGAGATTGCTCCAATCTGGCCAGCCCAAGGAAAAACTAATCTAAGCGCATTAGATTCATTGGAAGAAAGCTTCGAATGTATACAAAACAAGCACAGAAAAACGGACGATGTTACGCAAATATGAATACAAAAATAATATTTAAAAACAATAATAATAATAATAATAATAATAATAATAATAATAATAATAATAATAATAATAATAATAATACCAGGCAGTGGCTCTCATGGCTTCTGATCTTAACTGATTGGAAGTGTTATCATGTACATTGTTTTGTCTTGGTATAAAAGATGGGCTACAGCAAATATTCTGCTCAATACCACAGATTTGCTTGTCAGTTGTTTGACCTTAACCATTTGAGCATGTCCCTTAGTGGCTGACGATATGTGCATCTCTGATCACGAGCAGAAGTTGTGGGAGAGCATCATAGCCATGTGTTGAGAGGGATTATTTGGGGTTTGAATAGTTCACCTCTGGAAACATGGGTGGTTCTTTCAACATCCTTAAACAACCCTTATTCAGGGACCGTTTGAGCGGGATGGGCTACTCAACCTGAAGAAAATTCTAACTGGGCCCCACCTGCAAGGTCATGTGCTGTTTATCTTGATATGAGATCACCATGTCGCGCACATATGGTTGTGATGCATGTGCCTGGTGTACCTTTATCAGACGGGTAGTCATGATGGGTATATTGGGCTTCGTATATTTTACCCCAGTGTCACTTTGATGGCATGAACTGCTCTCTCACTCAATAATAATAATAATAATACTAATAATAATAATAATAATAATAACTGGACATCACAAACAGGCGTGTTTCGACTAGGACGAATTAAACTCAGCTGGCGTGTTAGGAATGTGCCTTGGGGCAGAGAAAAAAATGTTGGTGCTACCAAGACGGCTCCCAGACCCAAAAGGGCATATATACATACTTCTCATGGATATATTAATAAACTGGTTAAACTTATGATGAAGTTTCCGAACAATCGGCTGAATGTGAAACAGGTATCATCTCGTAAGATGACGCAAGATGTCGTATATATATATATAGGCATAGGAGTGGCTGTGTGGTAAGTAGCTTGCTAACCAACCACATGGTCCCGGGTTCAGTCCCACTGCGTGGCATCTTGGGCAAGTGTCTTCTACTATAGCCCCGGGCCGACCAATGCCTTGTGAGTGGATTTGGTAGACGGAAACTGAAAGAAGCCTGTCCTATATGTGTATATATATATATGTATGTATGTGTGTGTTTGTGTGTCTGCTGTGTTTGTCCCCCTAGCATTGCTTGACAACCGATGCTGGTGTGTTTACGTCCCCGTAACTTAGCAGTTCGGCAAAAAGAGATCGATAGATTAAGTACTGGGCTTACAAAGAATAAGTCCCGGAGTCGAGTTGCTCGACTAAGGGCGGTGCTCCAGCATGGCCGCAGTCAAAATGACTGAAACAAGTAAAAGAAAGAAAAGAATATGTATGTGTGTGTGTGTGTGTGTCTGTGTGTGTGTGTGTGTGTGTGTGTGGTGTGTGTGTGTGTGTGTGTGTGTGTGTGTGTGTGTGTGTGTGTGTGTGTGTGCATGCATGTGTGTTTGTGTGCATGTGTGTTTGTGTGCGTGTACTAAGAACTTTGCTTGGGTGAAATTCATTTATAACACGTAACGGTGAGCTGTTGGTGAAATGTAACTGACATTCTCTTATAATTTATCGCTTTAGTAATTTCACTCAACGTGAAATTTAGTGAGAAAATCACAAAATAAACAGCTATGGTGTTTCCATCTCTTTGTATTTACTGTCGTTAATTAACATTTGATGAATATCGCTAGATGAATATCGTATTTGAAGCATAAAATAATATGGAATTTGTTATCAATTTCGCATATCATGAAACAAAAAAATAAACTACATTGTTTTAGACTCATTAACAATTCTCACATTTCAGCTATATTTATGTGACACGGAATGAGAAAATTCGTTGTGGCTGCGACAAGAGTCCCTATCTATTTCTATAGATGGTGTATTTACATTCACATTATGGAACATATGCTTTGAAATTATTAGGTATTTTGATTGGACATATGCATTTTATACTATCGAATCAATTGGATTTGTCATTTGGCATGAATGAAAATTAAATACTTAGTTATGAGAGCAGCAACGATGTCGAAATATTGTCAGCCAAAGAGTTTCTTACTTCTTCTACCATGTTCAATGTAGTTTTAGTTTGGGTATGTCCAGGAAAAAATACACAATTTAAAAATATTTGCTTCTACTAGAATAAAAAAGCACAATAATCATATAACGCACTAAAATTTGATTTTCTATAAATGTTATTTGATAATAACAAAAAGCTAAAATTATGTTCTATCGCGACGATATTATACAAGCGTTATTTACATTCGGCGTCCACTTAGTGTAATAGGTGGCACAATCACTCCAAAAATGACAGATCCGTGGTTCGATTGCAGTAGTAGGAGCTACTACTTTTCAGCCAAGCCAACGAAGGGGCTTCTACGTAGTCACTTGCTAATAATGTTATCTAGGTATACAATCACTGAAAAGAAAACAGTGGGACCTCCTTAATTAGAGATTATTGTGTATAAGAACTAAACTCCGACTACCCAATAGCCACTGGCTCTTTTTTCGACTCTCAAGTAAAATAAAATAAGCACTAGAGTAACTTAACAAGTCTAAGAATTAAGTATCTATTCTGATATAATATTTCTGACATATCATCACGCTCATTGATAGGAATAGTTGTAACTACAAACGTCGCCTTGATCAGTTTGATGGTCTTTTATACCAACACACTAAACAAACTTAATCAGTTAGATATTTAACCGATTGACAAACAATAAAGAAGTGACATTGAACCAGTGTCTGCGTAATGACCCTCCCAAGACACAACAATATCTGTATCAACAGAGCAATTCGCATCAAGAATCTTGCAAACCAAATACAAAAACGACTTTAAAATTATGTTTTCAATGAACTGAATGGAAAGCAACACCGATAAATCAACACAAATTGTTGAGTTAAACTCACGCCATAAGTGTTTCCTTTGATTGGGCATTCCTATTCCCAGAACCTTACCTTACAAATAATGTGTCAGTAATTAAATTTTAGTATATCTAGTGTTTTGGCGTATACCTCTTTCTATTATAATTTCTTAATGAAAACATTAATAAAGCAAACAGATTTGAATTTAAAACATAGCAACAGAGTCATAGTAATGCACTTTTACTACAAGCATCACATACATACTGCTCATGTACTATTTATATACAGTGTTCAATAATACTTGACTTAATTGCATTAATGCTAGATAACTGAATATCAGTTATCCGCTTACACAATTACTTCTAATGGGAAAAATATGAGACACGGAGTAGACGTGATAAGAATTAATCTAGCATCATTTCCTGAAGTAATGTGTATACCAAAGAGTTTATAATCGATAAAAAACAATAAATACAAAGACATGTACAAAGAATTTAGAATCTATAACCAGATAATCACGATGATGTAAAAACTAATTTATAAGTATTTGACAATATATATATATATATACCTCCCCCACATATATATATATGTATGTATGTATGTATGTATGTATGTATGTATGTATGTATGTATGTATGTATGCATATGTCTGTGTATGTATGTATATATATTAAACATATGCTGTGATAAGTGACATAGAACTTTTAGTGAAAGCCAATTAACATATGATAAAAGCATGGTATCTGTATTATAAAATGAAAAATTCAAATTATAAAGAAAAACATTTACATATGTATATGTATGTGTGTATGTATATATGTATATATATGTATGTGTATATAAATATATGTGTATATATATGTATAGAAAATTTACATATGTATATGTATGTGTGTATATGTATATGTATATATATATATATATATATATATATATATTATATATATATATACATATATATATATACATATATATATGTATATATATGCATATATATGTATATGTATGTGTGTGAATATATATATATATATATACGTACATATATACATACATGCATATATATATATCGCCTATTTGCTGCACTCGTTGCAAGCGTATTAATTTAAAAGTAACGGTAATGATTGCTGTTACATGAATTGCCTAAATCCCGGTTTTCCCGTGAAAAGTATCCTTCTTATATATTGTTCAAGCATAATTGCGTTACAATTGTATTGACGCCGTGTTTAAAACGAAACACATTCTTGTGCACCGAATGATATTTTTGCGGGAGATCTACATGTAAATTTTTCTTCTTTATAATTTCAATTATTCCTTTTATTATAGAGACACCATGCTTTTATCATGTGTTAATTGGCTTTCACTAAAAGTTGGACGTCATTTATCACAGCATATGTATAATATGTATATACATATACATCTATACATATATATACACACACATATATATTGTCAAATACTTATATGTGTATATATATATATGTATATATGTATGTGTATTTATGTATGTATATATATATATATGTTTATATATATATATATATATGTATGTATATACAGGGTTTGGACAAAATATCGGAAACACCTAGCATCATAGCATCATAAATTTGAAATACCTATAAAACCGTCAAAAGCTTGTTTATTTTTATGCTTTTTTATTTATATATCATTAGTTTTGCTTAATATCTTTTGCAAAAATTCCTGTTTCTTTTCAAATGTCATGAGACAAAGGTAATTAAAATTCATTGAAGTGACAAATCTATCGGACATTCAAAAGGGTCAAATTGTTGTTGCTCATACGACAGGCGCTAGCGTAAAGAAAACAGCCGAAATGTTTGGTGTACTGAGAAGTACTCTCTCGAAAGAAATGACAACCTTTGAGAAATCGGGGAAAAGCCTCCTCGTTGAAACAAAACTCCGGAAGAAACCCAAGACTTTCAGATAGGGACAGTCGGAATCTTACGCGAATTGTTAGAAACGATCACAAAATTACAGCTTCCAAAGTTAGTGCTGAACTTAATTACCACCTCGAGCACACAGTTTCCACAAAATTTATTCGTCGGGAGCCGGAGGGCTGCAATCAGAAAACCACCACTTTCAAAAACAAACGTTGCAAAGCGTTTAGAGTGGAGTCAAAACCTAGAAAACAGGTCCCTAGAGCAGAGGAAGAATATTATTTTCTCGGACGTGTCATTCTTTACCTTATTTCCGACTACCGGTCGAGTATACGTGAGAAGACAGCCAAAAGAAGCATTTGACCTAGACGGACATCTTCCAACTGTGAAACATGGAAGAGGATCTGTGATGATCTAGGGGACGATATCTTGGAAATCCGCCGGCCTAATGGTTACCCTTCGTGGCAGGATGAATAGTCAAGACTATTTAAGCATTTTATCCGATCAAATTTATCCTATGATTGCGGAACTGTTTCCGGAGGGAAACGCAATATTTCAGGATGATAATGCACCAATTCACACAGCTAAAGTTGTTTCTAAATGGCCCGAGGAACATTCTAGTGAAGTTGAACATCTTATCTGGCCTCTACAGTCCACAGATCTCAATATTATTGACCATTTTTGTGTATATTAGAAAAACAAATGAGGATTCGATATCGTCCACCATCATCACTACAGGACAGGAGACTGTTTTAGCTGAAGAATGGACAACAATTACTTTGGAAGCAATTCAAACTTTGCACGAGTCCATACCTCGTAGAATTGAAGCTGTAATTACTGTCAAAGGCGGCCCTATCCCATATTAAAATAGATGTGCTTGAAATTTTAAGATGTTTCCATTATTTTGTCCAACCCTGTGTATGTATATATATATATATATATATATGTATGTATGTATGTATGTATGTATGTATGTATGTGTGCGTGCGCGACTTCATGGCTTGAAGACACCAAAACAAAAATGGCTAAGAAAGCCCGAATTTATAAGGGAAGTAACTCTCTAAAAATGCTTATATAGTTATTTCCCTTACAAACCCGAGCAACGCCGGGTGATACTGCTAGTATATCTATATATATAAAACTGTAGTTGTGTGAGTGTCTGTCTCCTACGATTTAGATTCCTAACTCCTCCAACATTTTGCGGTGCAGTTTAACCAAATTCGGGTATCTTATAGTCGTGATTAATATCGAGCCCGTCTGGATATTAGCACGCGTCAACGATGAGTCTACGGTTTTAAAAATAATTTAACATCATTTTTTATTCCATTTTAATGCATAATTTTTCGTGTGTCGATGGCGGCGGAGTTGGCGTCCACGCTCAAACA
This sequence comes from Octopus sinensis, assembly GCF_006345805.1. Taxonomy (NCBI): domain Eukaryota; kingdom Metazoa; phylum Mollusca; class Cephalopoda; order Octopoda; family Octopodidae; genus Octopus; species Octopus sinensis. The sequence goes on along the minus strand of NC_042998.1, from coordinate 77,138,925 downwards.
CCTGCACCTGTGTTTGCTTCTCCCCCTTCTTCCCTCCCTCGTGAAGCTGTGGGGAAGGGAGTTTAGGAAATCAACGTCGTAATGCGTTGTCAAGGAGACCAGCGTTCTTTTAGAACAACGACTTCATGGCTTGAAGACACCCAAACAGAAATGGCTAAGAAAGCCCGAATTGGCATCTATAAAGGAAGTAACTCTCTAAAAATGCTTATATAGTTATTTCCCTTACAAACCCGAGCAACGCCGGGCGATACTGCTAGTCTATATATAAAACTGTAGTTGTGTGAGTGTCTGTCCCCTTCGATTTAGATTCCTAACTCCTCCAACATTTTGCGGTGCAGTTAACCAAATTCGGGTATCTTATAGTCGTGATTTATATCGAGACCGTCTGAGTATTAGCGCGCGTCAACGATGAGTCTACGATTTTAAAAATAATTTAACATCATTTTTTATTCCATTTTAATGCATAATTTTTCGTGTGTCGATGGCGGCGGAGTTGGCGTCCATGGTCACACCTGCACCTGTTTGCTTCCCCTTCTTCCCTCCGTCGTGAAGCTGTGGGGAAGGGAGAGTAAGGAAATCAACGTCGTAAAGCGTTGTCAAGGAGACCAGCGTTCTTTTAGAACAACGACTTCATGGCTTGAAGACACCAAAACAGAAATGGCTAAGAAAGCCCGAATTGGCTATCTTATAAGGGAAGTAACTCTCTAAAAATGCTTATATAGTTATTTCCCTTACAAACCCGAGCAACCGGGCGATATGCTAGTATATATATATATATATATATATATATATATATTATATATACTAGCAGTATCGCCCGGCGTTGCTCGGGTTTGTAAGGGAAATAACTATATAAGCATTTTTAGAGAGTTACTTCCCTATATAAATTCGGGCTTTCTTAGCCATTTCTGTTTTGGTGTTTCAAGCCATGAAGTCGTTGTTCTAAAAGAACGCTGGTTCCTTCACAACGCATTACGACGTTGATTTCTTACACTCCTCCCCCAAAGCTTCACGAGGGAGGGAAGGGAAGGGGGGAAGCAAACAGGTGCAGCTGTGAGCGTGGACGCCAACTCGCCGCCATCGACATAGATGCATTTTATGCATTAAAATGGAATAAAAAATGATGTTAAATTATTTTTTAAATCGTAGACTCATCGTTGACGCGCGCGCTAATAGTCAGATGGGCTCGATATGAATCACGTATAAGATACCGAAATTTGGTTAAACTGCACCGCAAAATGTGGAGGAGTTAGGAATCTAAATCGAAGGGGACAGACACTCACACAACTAGAGTTTTATATAATAGATATATATAATATATATTATTATAGGCAAGGCATAAATATATATACAAGTGCATATAAGTTTGTACGCACCGCACAAAATCTCCTGCGTATTCTTATAGAAGTAGTTGTTACAGGCGAAACAAAGAGAAGGAAAAAATCAGAAAATTTTAAGTATGGTCGGGGAACAGTGGAAAAGAAGAAAATAGGAAAAGAAATAAAAGAAAGAGAAACAGAAAATTAGAGAGAGACAGGTAAAATAGGTAGGGATAGGGAATGTTACATCATGGCGTTCGAAAGTATCTAAGGACAATTAGATACGCCGTTTAGCATGCGCAACGAACACATAAAAGTATATGCGTATCTACATGTGCTTAAAACATACATACAAAATATACATACATATAGATACGCATACAAATATACTAAAATATATATGCAAATACATGCTCACATATACACAAGTATACACTCTTTTACTCTTTGACTCGTTTCAGCCATGCGGCTGTGTTCATGCTGGAGCACCACCATGGTCTTTCTGACTTCCTCAGTCTGGGTGTTTCACATCACCACTCCTGTATGTGTCTTTTCCCCAGCTGTTGGTACTTTTGATGTATAACTGACTTTGATTCCACAGCCCTCGTCTGTACCTCATGTCGGACTGATGGTTCATCCGGTATTGTGGAGTGGAGGATGTCTAATTCCTTTTTGAAGACATCTATTTCTACGTTATGCAAATTTCTTGATTTTTGTGACAGAGTATTGAAAATCTGTGGGCCTTTGAACCCTAGACTATTGCAATACCTGTTCCTGAATTCAGATGGAGTGGACGGTAACTTTGGTACAATGCAATGGCGGTCAGTTCTGGCATTTGTACAACACTCAAAGCCAAAGTTATGTACTAGCCTTTCTAACATTTTTCATATGTATATTATTGTGTATCCGTCACGCTTTCGCTCCAAGGAGTTGAGTTTAGTTTTCTCAGCCTATTCCTATAGCTCATTCACTGCACTGTTTCAATCTTTTTAGTGTATTGGCATTGGATTGCTTCAACCTCCACTGTTAGTTTGGCACTATGAGGTGACCATAACTGGGAACAGTAGTCTAGGCGGCCGAGAACAAAGGTTCTCCACAGGGTCAACATACTTTCTTGGTCTCTAGTCTTGAAAGACCTCAGTATCCATCCTACCAGTTGTCTGCATGTTGCTGCCATATTACTTATGTAAATATGAAATAATGCTTAATTGCACCTGCTTATACCCAAATCTTTCACTGCCTGTGACTCTGGGACTGTAGTGCTTTCGGATCCTGTAAATGTACATTGTACTGTATTTGTACTTAGTTAATATTGCAGTACTTGAAATTTTCCAACATTAAACTACATGTTTATTTAGGCCCACTTGTATACTGAGTTCTGATCCCGCTCTAAGCTTGTAACATCCTCTTGGTTTTTTACTGCCTGTGATAATTTTGTATCATCAGCATAGCTAGTGACAGTGGCTGTCCGAGTGACTGTGGGCATGTCTAAGAGGGCTATTATGGACAGTAACGGCCCCAGAACAGTTCCTGGGGGGACACCACTTATGATTTCAGTTTCCTCAGAAAGGGCCCCGTTGGCTGTAACTAGCTGAGTCCTCTTTTTAAGGCAGTCGTGCAACCACTTTCCCAGTTTACCAGTGATGCCAAGGTCTCGTAGCTTATGACTTATCATGCTATGATCTACCTTAACAAATGCCTTTGCAAAGTCAAGGTATATCCCACTGACATCTGAATGATCAAGCAACTGTTTCAAAACTCAGTCATAGTGCTGAAGGAGCTGTGTGAGGCAGCGTCTTCCTGGGCAAAAGCCATGCTGAATATTGTTCAGTAGGTAATTTTCTTCAAGGAACATTATCAACTTCTTTCTGATGATTCACTCCATGACTTCACTGAAATGCAAAGTCAGAGATTAGCCTGTAGTTTTTGGTCTCTGCTCTGCTTCCCCCTTTGGGGATAGGGCATATAATACCTTCTTTCAACTTTTTAGCAAGTATACCACTTGCAAGGATACTTTGGAAAAGTATCAGAAGTGGTTTCGCTATAGCCTGCTTACATGACTTTATGAGAATAGCTGGAAAGCCATCAGGACCAATGTCGGAGCATGAACTCATTTCCTCTATGGCCACTGTTACATCTGTTTCCCCAATGCTGGTGTAATTGATGGTTTAACCCCGTATTTTTTAGAGCTGGAATATCAAAAAATTCAGCTGAAATTATTATTTGCATGTGTTTAAGGGGTGAAGTGAAGACACTTTTAAATTTCTGGGTCTGCTATCAGTGAATCATTTCCTTGGAAGAATGGTCCTATTTATATTGTATTGAAGCTGTTTACTTTGCGAATTTATAGAAAGCTTTTCCCAGACATGTATTGCAAGTCTAGTCGCTGTCCTGTCCTCGGGGTATCGGAAAAACTTTGGTGAGAATAGAATCAAGTCTTGAATGAATTTTCCGAAGCCCCTGTATGTTTTATATTCTTACGCGCTATGTATTTGTACTTTGGCTCAATGAACAATACTTTTTCAGGGCATTTTCCTTCCAACGGACAGCAAGTCTAATCTTTCAAGTTGCAGTTCCTCATCATAACACGAAAATTATTACAGACAACTACAGTTGTCTGTAATAATTTTCAGGTTATGCTGAGTAATAAAAGAGGCGATATTTTGGAACAAGAATAGCTAGCCTTCAGTGTTCTCTTATTAAATATTCTATAGAACCCATGGCTAGATTGAAAATGCTTAGAAGCTAATTTTAAGAATTCCCTGCGGCAATAGTTTTACGGCAATGTTAAATGCGGGGTTAAACCATAAAACTTTCCTAGCTCTAGTTCTATGTGGCCTATTATTGCTAGAATTAACTTGATTATACTGGATCTTCTCCGATAATCCACTTTTCTTAATGCATTTGAAATGCTGTCTCATCCGAAGAAACTGATGATATTCGCCTTCCTTCATTCTTAACTAAGTTCTTAAGAATTACGGGTGGATGATCAGATTCTTTGTTAATATAACAGCTTTTTATTGAGCTTACGGTAGGGTTTAAATTTATCTAATTGTAAATCTAAGTTGATATCTAAAAAATCTAAGCTTTTAAGATTACATTCTATCGTAATCGTAAGTCTATATATATCCTTAATGTCATTTAATTTCTTTTTAATTCAAATTATAATGCTTTCGTCACTCTTGGCATCAATTCATATCTCAGCCACTCTGTTCATTCATGGCACTGTTGTCGATGGTGTTTTGTCATCTCATATAAAATAATCCTGTCCTCACATATCTTACTTACATATTTAGTCCCGAACGTTTTAAGAGCCTGATATCTGTTTTCTATTTTAAGCACAGAGTGCTTAAAATTTAGAGTAAACCATGTTGTATCTTCTCTAGCTCTGCTTAATATTGTTGCTGTTACAACGTATCTATATTATAAGTCATCAAATCCTTTCTTATTTATTTGCAAATTTTTTATTGTTAATATGATTACAGTATGTATCTATCCTTAAATCTTTCGTATTTCCAATTTCTATACAGCCTTCTCGTCTAGAGATATCATTTGCAGTTCTAACAATCAGTTGCCCTAAAACCATTATTAAATCCATATGACGTTCTATTATAGTCTCTTGGCAGTTTTGTTCATTTCTATCCTAGTTACAGTTTCCTCGATGTTGTAAACTGAACGTGCTGTTAGCTATATTATGCAACCAGTATACCCGTGCTGTCAAAATGACGTCATGCCTAAAAGAAATATATTCTGAAACAATTATCTAGTAAATGAATCGACATAACATGAACTCTCGTCAAAATTCGTCTATCGACGTAATATATTCTGTTGATAATAAATGTGACAATCATCCCATACAAAGACAATATATATCTTGTTATAATAGTTCCTATATATATACATATATATATATATATATGTATGTGTGTGTGTGTGTGTGTAACAATGAAACATATGTACAATTTATCAATGTCATTCAGTATATGTTCACTGCGTACATTTCCAATGGCTTATATTCATGAACTTCTGTATGAAATATATTGCAATTTCCATGTACAAAATATATTTGCAACACACATATAATATACATCTTATACATAAATACGGTTGAGTACATTATACATTATATCTTTTCAGTGATTCATTGAACATAGTTGAAATGTCATATCCTTCGTATTTGTTAATATATATATATCCAATTTCATCTTTAATTACTTAGATCTATTACTATGTTTTTTTATTGTTACAAAGATACAACAAATATATAAGGGTACTTATTTTAGAAGAGAAAGATAATATAGTTCGTGGTGCATTTGATCCGAAAACAAGTTGTACTCGAACCTATCTTCCTTATTTGTAGCATTAAACTACCGAATTAGAAATGATAGAACCAAAAATGTATGCATGTATACATGGAATATGCAAGCAGACCTAGCTGAGACAGCTGTTTCCCTAGTCGTCCATATAACTATAACATCAGAAAAATCCTAATCGAGCTTACAGAAAAAATCCATAAAGCCTTTGAATAGAATCGTGCCAACTACCAGAAACTATTTTCAGGATTGCAGGGAGAAATAATGGAGGTCAGATCTATTTCCAGTCAAGATTGGCTATACGGGGTTTTCTGCTCAGTCGGTATAGATAATCCTTACAAGCAAAAGGAAACAAGGAGATGGGAAAGATAGCAGAAGGAGCTTCCTGCGGGTCACAGAACAAGACAGAGGAGTTAAGTAGGAAACCAGGAGATTATAAGCGGTAGTCAGGCCATATCTGCTCACCCATCAACGGGAGAATGTTACAATTTAGAGTAGAAATACCTGCTCATTGCTGGTTACCGTCTGAGGACATCAATCCCTCTTGGAAATGATGCCCTCAAAAGTGAATATACAAATACTACACACACATACACACACACAAACACGCACACACATATATATATATTTATACACACACATACATATACTGTTTATTCTTCCGTTACAGATAGAAACAAGAAAAAATTATTCCATCCAGTAAGAGATAAATATCCTTTGATATGCACATTATTTAAATAAGAGCTACTAATAGTTTCATGCCCTGGAAACAAGGATAATTCAGCAGATTTGTTCAACGAGCCTAATATTACGTTGTGTGGAGACACAAGGAGCGTTGCATAATTCTGACGATTTATTCCGTTTCTTTGGCATGAAACACTCAGTAGGTCTTATTTCAATGCAGTGTATATTAAATCGTATGTATATATATATATATATATACAAGGTACGGACGATATTTGTGGACACATACATTTTTAGTTATTATTGAATTTGACTAAATTTTATTAAACTTCAATTTCAGAAAATAACAATAACTGGCCCTATGCTTACTAATGAAATGAAAAGGCGCCTATGATGTGGCTTTGAATGTTAAGTATGGTGATTTAAAAACTTCTCGTTTTCTTAAAGATGCAAACCATTTGTCCACAAGATTCGGTATGAGTTAGAGAAGGAGGATTGAAGTGTATTACCTGTATCAAAACGTGAAAAAAATTCCAAACGCTCTGATTCTATCAGGGCACCTAAATTCATTTAGGAAGTTAAATGGAAAATTCGTGTGTCACTAAAGGCAATCTGATATCTTCAATCTGATGTCTTCATACACAAATGTTATATATGAAGACATCAGATACAAATCTTACGTGATGAGGAGAGGTCAATTCATATCAGAAAAAACTAAGCAAAACCGTTTCATCAGACCCAAAGGGATTTTGAATAAACTTAAGATTCATCAGATGGTGTGATTTGATTTTTCTCGTATGAGAAAAAATTAACCAGGACCAGAAAACTAACAGAAGGAACAAGGTCCACTTAATCCGAGCTTGTAAACGATTTTGACCCGGCGTAGAGGCAGTTATTGATGGTTTTATCTTTATAAAAGTGTTTTTCTGTTATCATATAAAGGTTTTTTTAAACCATAAATCTGTCCTCAAATATCGTCGGCACCCTGTATATATATTGACGATATATGTGTATATATAAATGTGTGTGTGTGTGTGTGTGTGTGTGTGTGTGTGTATGTTTGTATGTATAGTGAGAATTTACAAAAAGCAAAATACGAAGACGGGTGTGTAAACAACAAACATGTATTAGTTTAACGTTACAGAAGTGAAAAAGTATTTTACGTTTCAAGCCTACGCTCTTCGACAGAAAGGAACACAGAAATAAACAAGGAGAGAAAATAAGAAAATGTTTAGTGGCTAGCGATCAATCATGGCGAATGCCAGACAGAAGAGGTCATACAGGAGCGCTAGGAAGAAGGGTAGATAATAATGTAATGGTAATCCCAAAACGAAGGTGCGCGTGCGTGTGGATATGAGACCGTGTATGTGCGTATGGAAGTGACATGGTGACCTTAACATGTGCGTGTGTCAATGTGTAGGTGTTGATGATGGTGTGGTTGCTGGGAAGTGGTCAGTGCTAGTGTGAGCGGGGTGATGTGATGTGGTGTGGTCTGGTATAGTAGCGTATGATGTGGTGATGTGGTGGTGTTGGGGTGTGAGGGAGGCGAGAGTGGGGGAAGCAAGGAATGGGGTTGAGTGGGATGTATAGGGATGGTGGGGTTGGAGTGTGTAGGGTGGGGTTACGAGGGAGGGGGTGACGATGAAGGTGGAAGGGAGGAGGTGAGTAGGAGTAGAGAGCGGAAGTAGGTGTCAGAACAAGAGAGGAGAAGTAGGTGTGAGAGGAAGAGAGGAGAGAGAAGGAGGGATAGATGAAGAGGGGAGGAGAGTTGAGCCCATGGGGCGCAAAGAAACGAAGAGAGAAGATTAATCTTTGTTCACGGTGAAGACCGGAGTTCGGATGGCCCCTGTGCAAGGACAATCTGAACACAGACACCTGTTGTAAAGAATGAGCGGTAGAGCGGAAATGGCGTGAGAGCGGGGTGTCGTTGCCGAGTCTGATGTCTCGGAGGTTTTCCGCGAACCGAACCGGTCAGCCAAGCGGCGTCCCCTTTCAGCGATATATAGAGAATGACAGAGAGAGCAGAAGTGCCTGTTGGAGAGGTAAGGGCAAGTGCGGCAGCGTGGTAGTTCATATATTTAAAAAAGAACACTATATATATAAAGACGCCCTGAAACACACACACAAACACACATACACAATCACACTCACACACAAGTGCACACACATACTTACAGACACATACATACATGCATATATATATATGTATATATATATATATATATATATATATATATATATATATATATATTGTATAATTATGTATGTATCTATGTATATATATAATATATATATATATATATATATATATATATATATACATATATGCATTATAAAATATCCGAGAGCATTCAATACTAAAAAATGTGTAGTTATGTAACGCAGAACAAGGGTTATGAAGTAAATTGTGCGATACACCTAAATATGTTTAGCCGGATTCTAAAATAGTTATGTCATGTATCACTTTGTGGCTCTCAGACTTCCAAATTATAATATACATTGTCACTATTTTACTCTAAAATATTCATTTACATCGAGTAAGCACTAGGTTCATTGATTTTAAGCAATTAGATGTATTGAATAGAATTATGCGTGTCTTCCCTTTCATCATTAATGGTATAATGAAATGAAATACGTACCGGATTTGAAACATTGTAACGGACATAGTTGCCAGGAAAAGAAAATTACTGACTTTAGCTGAAGTAAATTAAGTAGGTTGAAAATGGAACTGAAATACGGATGCAATCGCAATATACGAAAAATAATTTCTTACTCTAATGCACAATACAATAATTCCTGTAAAAGACAAATAATTTTAAATACTAACAGCGTAGTATTTCGTTGCTATTACTTGCTCTTAAATCAGTCCTGATCAAATAGAGTTATAATTTCATATACGTCTATTCCCTTCTTGCTTTCAGACATAATATAAATTGGTTTCAAATTTTGGCACAAGGCCAGCAATTTCAGGAGAAGTTTAAGTCGTTTACATTGACCCCAGAATCCAAATCATGCTTAATTTATCGATTCCGAAAGGTTGAAACGCCAAGTCAATCTCGGCGGAACCTGAATTCAGAACGTAAAGACAGACATGCTGCTAAGCTTTTTTTGCGTGGAACTGTTACGATTCAACTATTCACCGCCTTAGACATAATATATATCAATCCAATTTTTCTTTCACTTTATACAACATATGCTACAGAGACACACACGTAGAAACACATATGCACGTTTTCCTTGGAGTTTTTAAAGGATTTTCTTAAGCGTTCAAGCCAGTTGCTAACTAAGCATAAAAAAATTCCCAGTGTTTGTAAATATGTGGTTGAGTTAGTGTATTTGCTGTTTTGATATGGTGGTTGAGCTGTCGAAGTACACCAGCAAGTGTGTGTGCCTATTCGGCTAAAGAATGGAGAATGTTTGTATCGTCTTACAAATCTTCAATATACCGCTAAGTCCGAATTTGGAAAATATACATCTGACTTTTGCTCTTTCTTCAAAAAACCTAGTATCCGTAGGTTTTTGTGTAAATTGTAGGTGCATAATCTAATACACCTATGATGATAGGTGCAAATGTGAGTTTAACTTCGTCGCCATAATTGTTCTCTTTTTCTTGGACTTTTTGATGGAACAGCTACGCATATACTACAGTGCATGATTTTGCGCTTTCTCTCTCAAAACATTATCGTATTCGTTATGATTGCAGCGAATTGCTGTTTTATTGGAGAGCTCCACCAATATTTCTTGTTTATTAACAGTTTGAATACATACTGATGATTCTGACATGGCTTTGACGTATATGTCAGGGCAATCCTTCCTGCGGATAGCGTTGTAAATTATCTTTGCAATATCATGCTCCAGTTGCTGATGATGTGGGTGATATTTTCCACACTGGTATAGCCGACATTTTCATCACAGAACCGACGTCTTCATCGCAGAAC
>NC_042998.1:77116171-77121171 GCF_006345805.1 Octopus sinensis | reverse complement strand
ACCCCGTTAGCATCACAAACGCTGTGGTATTTAGGGTTCAAATCAGGTACGTTAGAGCAGTGGTTCCCAAACTTTTTAGAGTCGCGACCCACTATTCATCACACCAGTTTATGACGACCCACTTAACTCTCCTGAACTATCTCGATAGACAGTAGTTAATCAAAGCTGATGCGTAATTTTATAACTTTTTGCGACCCACTAAGATTCCGTTCGCGACCCATCTGTGGGTCGCGATCATAGTTTCGGAACCACTGCGTTAGAGGTTTCACGATTTTAGAGATCTCATTATCACACGGTTCTTCCAGGACTTGAAGGATATAAACTGATGTAAATCCATCATGTAAAAAGCTGCACCTGATATTATTGTGCAACAAATATCTGATCGCGGTGGCCACCATATTATGTTGATCTGTTATAGTTGTTGTTGATGACATGAAGCTATAGGATGATGGGACCTCCACGTCATTATCTGACGCTGGGAATTCTTCTAAAATGACCAGAGGCATCCAACATTTCCTTCCCTGTATGCAAAAAAAAAAAAGAAAAAAGAAAAACAAAGGTCAGTTTCAACAAGCTGGTAGTTTACGAGTAAGTATTCGGTTACTTGACACATGAGACAGATATGCTGTTTTATTTATTTTACCAGAAAAATAAGATTACAAAACTGTATACATTTGCTGCAATAAGGACTCGTTAGAAAACTAGAATAAAAAGGTGTTGAAACGATGTTTCAGCAGTATTTGACGCTATCTAATAACAACTACCAAAGAAACTTCGAAGCCGTTGAAAAATTAAATTTTATGCACACATGAATGCAAACATACATACATACATACATACATAATATATTCTTTTTTTTATTTTCTTACTTGTTTTAATCGTTTAACAGGAGATGTTCTGCAGCACCATCTTAAAGGGTATTTTAGTCGAACAAATTGACTCCAAGACATATTTTTTGAAATTCTAGGACTTATTTTATCAGTCACTTTTGCCAAACTGCTAATTATGGGGACTTAAACACACCAACACCGGTTGTCAAGCGATAGTGGGGGTAAAAACAGGCGCAATGATACACACACATACACATATACATATACATATACAAGACAGGCCTCTTTCAATTTCTCTCTAGCAAACCCACTCATAAGGATTTAGTGAGCCCGAGGTTATAGTAGAAAACAAATGACCAAGGTGCCACGCAGTGAGACTGAACCTGGAGCTATGTGGTTAGGAAGGAAGCTTCTTACTACACCGTCACACCTGCACCTATATATATATATATATATATATATATATATATATATGTATGTGTATGCGTGTATGTATGTATATGCAGATAGACATTATATATATATATATATGAGTAGATATACATACAAACGCAAGCACACACACACACCCACGCCACCCCCATATATATGTATATGTGGGTTGGTGTATTTCTGTGTATGAATAGATATGGATGCAGATACATGTATGAATGCAGGAACATGTATACATATATATATATATATATATATATATATATATATATATGTAAAAGTTTAAAAAATTATACAAACTGGGACAAGAACGTGAAACATTTTGAACACACACACACGCAGACACATACAGACCTATGTATATGCATATGTGTATATGTGTGAATGTCTGCTCCCGTATATGTTTTTGTGAATGATGGCATATACGTTCCACTGCTATATTTTTCTAATACAGAGGAATGTTCGCCATACACAGTGCACTCAGTGTACCATGATATATATATATATATATATATATATATATATATATATATATATATCACTCTATGTATATGTCTTTCTCTACATATTTGTTGGTGGCAATTTCGTTCCTGCATAGTCTTCTGGTTTTTTTCTGAAAAAAAACTCATTTTATCTGGAAAAGCTGTCTCGTATTCTCAGGTTTATAGCATCTCCTGCTGTGGAGGCTTTGGTTGGCTGAGTTAGGTCAGTGCAGTTGATATTTAATTTGATTCGGTGCATCTCAAAGTAAATTGAAAGAACACATGTGCACAAAATAGTTTCTCACAATTATCGTATTTTTGAATATTTTGGGCGACGTGCTACGTATGTGGTCTAGCAATACGATTCAATGCTCCACACGAGAGGAGTACGAACAAGTGCATCTAGTGAAATTACTTGGGTGAGGAATAACATTTTCATGTTGAAAAGAACAAACATCTTCGTTTTTGCAAAATGCAGTCAAATGAGATGTAACTGCCTAATAAGTACTTGTTGCAACTCATCTATTTTAGTTTGAATGTTCAGCTAAGGTCGTCGCCAACATACATGCGAAGATGAGAACAATACATATAAGCAACATTTATAAGCATTAACATATTACCAATATGCGTTGACAATGTAACTTCAGCAAATGTGAATATGGAAGGTGTTGCGAATAATCAATATATCGAAAATTGTTTGCAAGATCAGGGTTTGGGGCGATACTTGAAATAATTATTTATGATATATATTAATTACGTACCATCTGCAAAACTTAGTGCAAAACCATGTTACTTTCTGAATTTAATTAACTGCTTTATTTTTTCAGCTGCAGTTTATGACCGTTTTGCTCTGATCTCTGGCCAAGAACAGAATGAGTAATACTTAGATGTAAGTGCAGTAAATATGCTGTTGTTGTTTTCACCACTCAGCAAATACATATTCAAGTACGTATTCTACGCCATCGTACGGTATTATGCTATGTGTTATTCACTTATTCAGTATGATACGATGTAATTGGAGATTATGTCTCCTATTTCTACAAAGACATGTAAACACTTAATGTGTTTCTCCTTACCCGTATATATTTTAGTGCAGCTCGAAATTATTTTCAAGGTAGTTGATCTTAATCTGTATCAGTAATGTTAAGTGCATTTTACCAAGTGGTAAAATTTAGTACCACATAGTACATATTTCATGGGGCTAATAATGAGTATTTCTCCTTGTTACCCCTTTTTTCGTTTAATACAAGGTGTATATTTGTCAGATAAGTTGAGTAAGAAATACAATATTCCCTATACATAAGATGTCATTTGTTCTAATATTAGTAAATATTATGCACGATACTACTCAGACCTCTCTAATTCATAAACAGCATCACTACTGAAAGTTTCAACAGATAAACACAGCACATCTAATATACGTTGGCTATTCCATGGTTTATCTAGATACTGGTTAAGCATATGTGAATATTCAGAAATGCAATCACAGGAATACATTTTATTAAACGAGTGAGCTCAACAAATGGTCAAATTGTTTCGTTCAGGAACATGTCAAGGACAGATTAACACTTGTTAGTGCTGTTTCTTTTGCGGGTATTGGCGGAGGGAATTATATTAGAACGAGTAGTACTGAATGTGATGATGATGGCGGGAAGTGAATATGAAAATCATGATGTAACGATATTATTCTTGGGAAGGTTCATACTGATTATAGTTTTGACAGGGGTATTGGTACATGTAGTGAGGATAATGACTGTCTTGATGATGGTTATGGTCATGGTGATGCTGGTGGAGATAATCATGATCATGATGGTCATTATGATTTTGATGATCATGATGATGGCAAAGAGGAGGAGGGGGAGAAATGATGACGATATTCCTACGTTTACTTCAGTATACTTCGAAACAGTTTATACTTTATTCTGTCCAATGATTTTTGTCTTAAGTAAATACAACGTCTATTATGAGGCATTCCCTTTTGTGTTATATAATATCTGGTCTATGATGTTCAATTATTTCGGAGGTTTAAAATTCACAATCACATAGAATTTAGACGCATAAGGATGATTTCCTGGTTTCTGTAGCGTATATATTCCCCATGGGAAGGGACACCAGTTGCTGCAGGATTCCTCCCTTTTTGCCAGCCAAGTGAACTGGAGTAACGTGAAATGAAATGTCTTGCACAAGAACACAATGTATTTCCCGGTAAAAGAACCCAAAACACTTTCCTCTTAAATTTACAGACATTTATATAATTGGATTGTGCCGTCTATCTTATGTGGTATATTCATATTTTCTATTCATTGTCAGTGTAAATTAAGTCACACCTTCTCGCTTATAAACTTCCTGAACTAATATTACACCCGCTACTGCAAAATGTTCGCTATTTTCCGCTCGCTAATTATAGGGACCGCATTCGTCTGTTGAAGCGCTGGAATACATAGCCATATTCACTAAATTCTTCTTTAGAGCTTGACCTTCCTCAGCCTCTAAACAAGTTCCACACGTTTCTCTTTAACTCTTCTCTCTGAAGGCATTCCTACGGTTAGTGAATGTTCTACACATTTTTGGTGTCTCTGTGGAACTATCCATGTAACTGAATTTCTTTCTTCCTTTTCTTCTTTAACATATCATTCCACAAAAACTAGTGTTCCTGTCGCGGCATCCAATGGAGTGCATATAATCTGTATACCTTCCCTTAAAATTATTGGTTGCTATGCACATGAAGTGTCTTGTGATGCCATTGCGAGGATGGTTGTATACACTACAGCCTTTGAATGACAGGATCCTCCAAGTGGTTACTTGAAAAGATTTTGGCAATTACATGTTGGGGTGTGGGTTGGAGTATGTGTAGGGATGTGTTTGCGATGTTGGAAGCGATATTTTCTAAATACAATAGCTGATCTGGACGTTATGGATATTGAAAAGTTTATAAAATCCATGAATTCTAAAGAAATTCTATTTAATTAGCACCTAGGTCCTGGGTGAGTCAGTGGAAACGTCTACGTTAAAGATAGAGTAGAAGGTTCTTTTCTGATTTACTTGAAATTAGATTGCCGGGGTTCGGTTTCCTTCATATATAATAACTTATATGGAAATCCACTCCATGCTATTGCCCCGTTATAGTGAGTCTATATATATGTGTGTATGTGTGTTTATATGTGTGTGTGCTTTTACATACATGCATATTATACATGCACACCAAGATACATACGGCTGGCTCGTTTGAAACCAACGAAGAGACAGTTCTTTTCGA
>NC_042998.1:77078671-77111171 GCF_006345805.1 Octopus sinensis | reverse complement strand
GTTGTATCACTAATTGTAAGGAAGTGGGTATATTTAATTGAAATGACCACCTTACATTACTGAGTTATCGATAGCCAAAACATTCCTTATTCCGTGTAATAAAGATAAAATATCCAGTATCCTTAATTCGCAATTGAGTCAGCTCTAATGGCCGCTGACAGAGTTTAAAACGTGAATCAGGCATTCGTATCCTGCTCTAAGAATACTTACTAAATTTATCGTAATGGATAGGATCTGAAGTCCAAAGCGTATCTCAAGACTCCTCCAGGAGTTGCTTATCATCATTTTGTATAGCTCTACTGTAATTTATATCTAAAGAATTGCTGATCTAGATCGCTCTTCCCCTATCTTTTAAATTACACATCTGCAGTTTACAGGCTAAATATTAATATTCTCATAAATAATATCGTTAAGCTATTACATCATGATGACATTGGGTCATTGTGTCATTATGTCATTATGACATTAGGTCATCGTGATAGTAGGTGAAGATGACATTAGATTACTATGACAGTAAGCAATTGAGACTACAACAGCAGGTTTGAAGTGAATGCTATTGTATTTGTTTGTCTCCATCTCATCACTAACTGAGCAGACAAATGATGAAAACACACCAGCCATGGCCTTCATATCTTTCGAAGGACGTCAATCACTATATTTTAGGGACTTTCCTGAAGTGTATAATTTCAAGATTTGCCTGTTAACCCTGATAATTAGAGTGATTATGAATAGGTTATACCTGTGAATTAACGGAGAAATGCGCTGGAGGGTTTGTCGACTTTAATGAAAGAAACGTCAATATACAGCAAGGTTGTAAACTAAAAGGAAATTTAGGCTGCTGGACTTCAGTTAATTCACTTAAAGCATTACAACGTGAGCTGTTATGAGTTACGAGTGCCTTTCAAAAGGTAAAACTGTTTAGCCACACCAAGACCACAAATCAGAAGGAATCGTATGTTAAATATTATGTATGTATGCAAGCATTAACATACGCACAAAAATATATATCATATATCTTCATCTGTATTCCTGTCTATCTGTGTGTATGCATGGATGTATGCATGTATTTACGTATGTGCGTGTGAATGCATGTATGTATGTGGGTGTATGTATGTATATATGTATGTATGTAGGTAGGTAGGTAGGTAGGTAGGTGATTATGTTTAAATATTGCTTGATAAATTTGTTCGTAAATTTTTTACCGGCGTCCTCTCTGTCGCCGGGTATGATTTGCGTCAGCGCAGAGGTTTGAAAAGTTAGGATATACAAACCGTTAGATCTACATGTGCTTCTAACAGTCTGTGCGTCTAGGATTACGAAGGCTTCCCACTGAAGAACCTGGCCTGGCAAATATATTCTGTGTGTTTACTAAAAATAGGTAGAAACCGTTCGGTCTGGGATATAGCTGAGATGGTAAATGTTTTTAATTTTCATTCCTTTCATGAATTTCTCCCTTTTTGTGTTTCTAGCTCTACGCTTCCTTATTTGGAAGCCTTTTAATATATATATATATATATATATATATATATATATATATATATATATATTGGCTAAACTGGCGAAATGACGATTACTAAATACAATAACATACACACACACGCACACACACACACACACACACAACACACACACACGCACACACACACACATATATATATATATCTATATATATATATATATATATAATATATATATATATGTAATGGAATAAATTTCTCGAAAATGGAATCATAACCCGAAATATTGAATACAAGGTATCTACGTTAATTCACATATCTGTTTTCTTGATATTTACCTTGCATTTACTTGCATGTTTTGTCCTTCCCACAATATAATGTGTGTGTGTGTGTGTGTGTGTGTGTGTGAAGGAGCGTGGCTTAGTGGTTAGGGCATTCGGCTCACGATCGTAAGGTCATGAGTTCAATTCCCGGCGACGCGTTGTGTCCTTGAGTAAGACAATTTATTTCATGCTGTTCCATTCCACACAGCTGGCAGAAATGAGTAGTATCTGTTTCAAAGGGCCAGCCTTGTCACACTCTGTGTCACGCGGATTCTCCTTAAGAACTACGTTAAGGCTACATGTGTCTTTGGAGTGCACGTTTATTTCTCGAGGAAGCTGTTTCGTTGATCGTATCAGCTGGGACCATCGTCGTAACCGACGGAGTGTTCCTTTTTAGTGGAGGTGCAATAGCCCGTGTTTAGGGCAGCGGACTTGCAGTCGTAGAATCTCAGTTTCGATTCCCAGACCGGGTGTTGTGAGTTTTTATTCAGCAAAGACACCTAAATCTCCACGAGGCTCCGACAAGGGATGTTGGTGAACCCTGCTGTATTCTTTCACCACAGCTTTCTCTCATCCATTCTTCCTGCTTCTGTTGTACCTGTATTTCTAAGGGCCAGCCTTGTCACACACTGTGTCACGCTGAATCTCCCCGAAAACTACGTAAAGAATAAACGTATCTGTGGAGTGCTCAGCCACTTGCACATTAATTTTACGAGCAGGCTGTTCAGTTGATCGGATCAACTGGAACCCTCGTGGTCGTAACCAACCGAGTGCCATGCAATATATATATATTATTTTATTTGTTTCAGTCTGTGGCTATGGTGGAGCACCGCCTTTAGTCGGAGCAAATCGACCCCAGGACTTATTCTTTCTAAGCTTAGTATTTATATTATCGGTGTCTTTTGCCGAACCGCTAAATTCCGGGGACTTAAACACACTAACATCGGTTGTCAAACAAAGAAACACAAACATATGCATATATATATATATATATATATATATATATATATATATATATATTATATAATATATATATAAAATTAATTAAGGGTAGAAATTGATATTTATAATTAAGACCAGTGGTCTAACATATTAAAAAAGAATCCGAAGATTAAAATATTTATATATACCAATTAAGGACTGAACACGAAAAGTGGACAGTCAACATGCTAGATATAGACGTCAAATCGCCATTCACCACAAAAGATATGTTCTCAGATCAACACAAAACCATAGCAATAAACAAGTGAAAAATATACGAAATAAAATAATTACCCATGTACTAAATTAGTTTCAGCTGTTATTTTCCGCAAGGAAAACTGCAGCCATCATCAGCATGGTCCGTTATAAATGTAATTTGCTGGACTAGATGCAAACACGATACCGAAATATCGCGTGCATGGAGTTCAGCCTATTACATTTGAATATATCTTTCAAATGCCTTTACCTTGGCGCGTTGAAACTAAATAATTAGCAGCAGTTAATTTATCGTTAGAGAACATATTTATTTATATAAAATTAATTAAGGGTAGAAATTGATATTATAAATTAAGACCAGTGGTCTAGCATATTAAAAAAGAATCCGAAGATTAAAATATTTATATATACCAATTAAGGACTGAACACGAAAAGTGGACAGTCAACATGCTAGATATAGACGTCAAATCGCCATTCACCACAAAAGATTATGTTCTCAGATCAACACAAAACCATAGCAATAAACAAGTGAAAAATATACGAAATAAAATAATTACCCATGTACTAAATTAGTTTCAGCTGTTATTTTCCGCAAGGAAAACTGCAGCCATCATCAGCATGGTCCGTTATAAATGTAATTTGCTGGACTAGATGCAAACACGATACCGAAATATCGCGTGCATGGAGTTCAGCCTATTACATTTGAATATATCTTTCAAATGCCTTTACCTTGGCGCGTTGAAACCCGAGAAAACTAGCCTGCTGCTAATAATTAGCAGCAGTTAATTTATCGGTTAGAGAACATATTTATTTATATAAAATTAATTAAGGGTAGAAATTGATATTTATCAATTAAGACCAGTGGTCTAGCATATTAAAAAAGAATCCGAAGATTAAAATATTTATATATACCAATTAAGGACTGAACACGAAAAGTGGACAGTCAACATGCTAGATATAGACGTCAAATCGCCATTCACCACAAAAGATTATGTTCTCAGATCAACACAAAACCATAGCAATAAACAAGTGAAAAATATACGAAATAAAATAATTACCCATGTACTAAATTAGTTTCAGCTGTTATTTTCCGCAAGGAAAACTGCAGCCATCATATATATATATATATATATATATATATATATACGATAGGCTTCTTTCAGTTTCGTCTACCAAATCCACTCACAGTGCTTTGGTCGGCCCGAGGCTATTGTAGAAGACACTTGCCCGAGGTGTCTGGTAAGCAAGCTACTTAAATAGGAAAGGAACGCGGAATGATGGACCGCAACCCAGGCCTTTTGCGGGCCCTATAAAGCCAGGAACTTTGCAGCACCTCCTCTTGTATGTTTACGTGTGTGTATGTGTGTATGTGTGTGTGTGTGTGAGTGTGTGTGTGTGCGTGCATGTTTATGTCTGTGTGTATACGTGTATGTATGTATACCTGATGTCGTACATGTGAATAAATATATGCATGTACATATATACATGGACATGCTCTACACAAACTACATGTCGCGTCGTGCACTCGGATGTATGCTTATCAATATAGATATTAAATTATACTTATATTTGTTTGAATTTATATAAATTACCAGATATTTATATAAATTCCCTGCTGTATGAAGGCGTCCACTTAGATATATATCATGTAGCAGCTATGCTTACACGACATACGCTCGTAGAAGTATATTTCCTTCAATTTTGCATGGGACAGGCAGGTCCGCTGGTCGATCATTTGCACCACAAACTGCCAAAACACGAAACGTTTACCAGCGATTTTAAGATCATTGCTATTGTTGGGACTTCACTGCCATAGTCCCTGAATATTTAACATCCCTCATTTGGGTATTTTGTGTTTCACATTGCTTCAAGTAATAACGTTTGAAGTGTCTCACAATGCCAAATCCAAAGTGTAGACGTATTACCATCACTTTAAATTTGAATACTTGTGGATTGTAACGCATGACAACTAAGGTGGTAAAGAAGATCCACAAATACAAATCTGTTTGTGTGTGTGGATGTGTGTGTGCGCGTTTGCGTGTGTGTGTATGATGACACTTTAGGTGTGTGTTTTGCACACACACCTAAAGTGTCATCAATCGTACCACATCATGCATCTGGGGATGAAGGAGGAGGAGCAGTGGAAGGTGAGAGCTCTGTGTGAATATATGTAAGCTTGGTTTTAGATGAAGAGAGGTGACAAATTAAGACCTTAAGGAGCAAAGGAATGAAGAGAGAAAATCATTTCTTGTTCTCAGCGGAGGCAGAAGTCCGGTTGACTCTGTACAAGAACTGTCCGAACACAGGAAGATGTAGAAGGTGGCCGTTCCAGATGAGATGGTGCGAGACCGAGATGTCACTGCTGAGTCTGATGTCTTGGAGATGTTCAGTGAGTCGGTCAGCTTAGCAAATTCTTTACATATTGAGAAAATATTCATTGGGAAGCGATTTTCACAATGACCAAGCGAAGCTTTTAACTAATTCGTAGAGAAGTGGACTCAAATATCAATATTCCGAATGCATATGTCACTGAGAAAAAATTAATTTAATTTTTTCCTTTTCTGGAAACAAGAAGTGACCTTTGAACACATGCCTCTAACATGTTAGTACACTGGTTCAAATCAAACTAAAATGTTTCCAATTGCTTGTTAAACGAATCAATTGAGAATTTCAACAACACTGTATTTTGTATGAGTCAATCCTGCTCTACAATCTAGTTTTAAGTGGCTTTAATGCTTATGGAACATATTGCTTTTGGCGTAATTCCAGCCACTGCATATTCGATTTGCAGCTGAGATTCTAGTCCCTCTAGCTGCAAAAATAAAAAATCGAAGTAATCATATGTTTCCTCATGCTTGAAGTCGTTGAAAGTTATGATGATGATGAGGAGGAGGAGGATGATCGTAGAGATATAAATACTGATGGTAGGGATGAAGGTGGTTGTGGTGGTTGTGGTGGAATCACTAGAGCTAATCTTGGAATTAGTAGTGATGGTAGTGGTGGTGGCGATAACAATGACGACGGCTGTGACGACAGTGTAATATACAAATTTATAAATAAAACGTATAAAGTCACGTTATTGATTTCAATTAAGGTAACCAATAACGCATATTCCAAGATAACTTGTTGTTAACCATCCAATAATTTATTACAATATATTTCTCTCGATAAGAGAACTTCCTGTGTTGATAATATAATAAGTGTAATTTTATATCTCGCTTACTCGAGCCATAAATCGAATCGACTTTGATGATGGTTATTAATTTCGTTGTTTTAAAATTTTTTATTGCTTGGTCATAGGAGAGCAATCATGGTCAAGACCTTTTTCAGGTGCCTGAGACAGACGAGAGGAAATTATCTTCTGATCGCAGATTAAACACGAGTATTTGCAACAAATTCACTTAATGAGGAGTTGGTGTTGGGTACGTTTCAGTTCTGGTGTAAGATTTAGCTGTTATTTCTTGGACGTTGGTCAACGGTTTAGACATTTTTACCTTTGCTTGAATTGATAGTATCTTGATGGAGTACACAACGACGACATGACGGAGAAGGGGAAGAGGAGGAGCAGCAGGGGGAGGGGGAGAGGAAGGGAATGTTGACGATGGCTACGGCATAAAGTATGAAACTGATACAGTTGGTATTGATACAGAAAGACAAATTAATCGTATGACTTGGCAATGAATCGTGTTAAGAAACGTCAATGACTACCAATGAACAGTTTTTAAAAAGCTACTGAATCGTATAAAATAACTATTATCTTCATAAATTTCATAGTCATTCCAACTTTTGATTTTGTCTTTGCTTTGACTCGGTCTGTTTTCAATTTCAAAATATTCGATATTTAATTTACACGATTCTTTAAACGGTCAGCTGAAATCTTTTCTCCCTTGTGTAACACATAGCCAATTTCTTCTCAGATATCCTACTATATAGTTTCCCTGACGAAATAAATAAATAATTTCTTCATATTTAGTGAATCATTTTTATGCATATAATATTCCTTTCTACTCCAAGCACAAGGCCCGAAATTTTAGGGAATGGGCCAGTCGATTAGATCGATCCCAGTAAGCAACTGGTACTGAATTTATCGACCTCCAAAGGATGAAAATCAAAGTCGATCTCGGCGGAATTTGAACTCAGAACGTAAAGACAGAAGAAACACCGCTAAGAATTTCGGCCAGCATGCTACCGTTTCTGCCAGCTCGCCGCCTTTCTATGCGTATAATATTACAACAGAAATATGAAAGAGAAAAAAACATTGATATGTGTGGTGTATATTCTATTGACAGCAATAACAGATGAGGAAAATCGATGACAGTTGAAGCTTAAATCTGCATTATTGGTTCCAAATCTTTTCTTACATAAGGACCCTTTTTGTTAAATAAATCTGCTTACGGGCAAGGCTTTTAAGTCACTTGTCTACTCAATAATCCAGTTTCTTCTGAACTGTGCAACTGAACAACTATTCATAATTGAGTTACTATAAATTGTATGGTGCAATCTTTTAAAATTTTCAACACAGTTTCACAACTTTCCCACTAGTAATTTTGTGGGCCCGTAAATATTCGTGGGAACAAGGTTGAAACCTCGTTTTCTAAACTTACAGACGGAAATTTGCAAAACATTCGTTATGGCGTGCAACTTTCTCTGTAAATAAAGCTGAAAATGCATTCCTTTGTTTCCATGCTGGAAGACATGTGTCCATATCCGAAATAGAATGACTAGCTTTATCATGCTTTCAAATAATGGTTTCTGATTTCGGTAAATGTTGAACAGTGTTTGAAGAGAGGGGAGCAATCAACACTATTGACTCAGAGCACTTGATCAGATTGTTTTATCAGCGCACAAAGGATGTCAAAAAAGAAAATTCTGTTTAATTCATGAATATTAGTGTAACCCCACTTATTTGTTTTTGTGTTGTGAACTCTTCTTTTTCTTACTATTAATAAGTTTCGAAGTTTGTATGAATACACACAGCCGTTTCTCATTTCTGGATTGGAACTCAAATCACAAATATCTGCAAGTTAATTGACCCTAGTACTTTATTTGTACTTGTTTTATCGACCCCGAAATGGCATAAACTTCTTTATGCATTAGTACTCAACGACGTGGACGTAGAACATTAAAAAATCTATGTATCTGTGCCGAAGCGAAACAAAAGGAACTAGAAATATAATTCAAATAAGGGTCAGCAAAAAAAAAAAAGATAAGTTTAATCAACTGTTCAACCCGCCTTCAGAAATTTGATTTCTTTGTTTAGTCAAACGAGATATATCATGGTTTACTTGATGCCACAATGACTCAAGTTACTGTTTTCTTACTCACTATGTGAAGACAAAGCATTCTAATAATGAAGCAAGGAAGAACCTAATGCTTCAGTAACGATATGACATGAACTGATTTATGCATAAGCCAAGACAATCATTTTGGTTGTTTACGACCTCCATATAACACATGTCAACTATCTACAACACAGAATGTCAAAACAAGGAAAGAAAGAAATGTACGCAATAAACTTTAATGCGATCACAATGTTACTAACGGAAGAAAAAAAATAAAATTCCCAGAAGTATTCACTACACAACAATCAATAAGTGGGGCTACACTAAGATTAATGAATTAAACAGAATTTTCTTCCGTAGATATATTTTAGCGATTAATACGGAGGAATGCCACAGTCATATTGGAATCCGGAATACATACATGCTCGCACACGCACACACACACACACACACACACACACACACACACACACACACGTATATACATTGCTTATAAACTCTGTATTTGGAAGGGCTCATATTAAACTCTGTTGGACTTTTGGATTTTACTCATAGGATATTGGAATATTGCATTTATACCATTATGCCTATAAAATGGATTTACAACTTCAATGCCCATACATTTCTTGCATCTATTTTCTTTCCTCCACCCCACTCTCTATTTTGTATCACATCTAAACTAACCATGACTTAACTTTCCTCTCACACCGTCTTCGATGAAGGGATATTATTAATAAATATCCTAGAAAGAGCTGTAAGACCTTCTATCTATAAATACACTAGAATCTACACAACCTTGGTTTTTTATCTTATTACGCCAAAAATTCTTATATACTCACACAGACATGGAACCAATGTTGAACCCTTTATTTGCAATATTACTGAATCTGGAACTTAACTATGGTCTGTCTATAGCACTTATTCAGCATTACCTGACACCTTTGGGTCTCAATGACACCACTATCTCTTACACACACACACACACACATATATATATATATATATATAATATATATATATATATTATATATATATATACATCTATATATATATATATATATATATATAATATATATATATATACATACATACATGCATGCATAAGAAGGAAATTTAAGAGACACAGAAAATTTGTATAATAAAATGTATGGTAATATTAGGATCATATTACATCATTACATCATTACAAATAATTAAATAAGTACCGTTTTCACGATCAAACGATTGTCATCTTATATAGAGAAAACTTTTTGCTGTCAATAGGACGCCATCTTTCAAAAAAGTGAACAGAGATGAAACAATATGTCGAAGGGCGCAACTCTTATTTTTCATTGCTTTTGGCAAGCATACAGTTACAGGGGTCATATCATTTTATACGCAGTTAATTATATTACCGTACTAGGATTTAAAGATGAAACAGTAATGTGTGAATGAGTGTATATACAAATATTTTATGCTCTAACATCTCATTTTCTCTCTAGTAATATAATATAAGTATGAACAGTAATTTATACATAAAATTGTGGTTGCCATACATATATAACTTTTTTGTATATGTTGAAATTCTATAATTGAATGAAATAAATCAGTCCAATAGAAAATGAACGATAAAGCAATTGCCAAGATATAAATACTTTCTCCATAAGAGTCATGTCGGACCTCTCATGACTCAGGTTTGAATATGAATGGGTGTCCAGGAAAATAGTGAATTTAGGTTGTATTTGTTTCGTACATACGTCGTACATACTGAGATAAATTTTGCGGTATTGTGATGAGGCTACCTGTTGACGATGCACCGTACAACGTTGACGGATAGAATTCCCCGTGCTACCGATATAGTCTTTCTCAGAGCCCTGGCATCTGATTATGTAGATCAGAATTTCGGATGCACAAGTGAAATTTGATTTAATTGTAAACTGTTGCTCTTGTTTCAAATAGTATTCTGACCCATCCAAACAGTTGGGGCATGTACCACAGTTGAGGCCATTACATTTATTTATTTTGGGGCTTGTTGTGGAGGGGAATAATTTTGCTTTAGTTAGCAGTTTCTTTAATGACTTAGGTTGTTTGCTGCTTTTGACAATTTTTTTTTTGACAAATTTAATTCTTTTTAGTTTTGGGTCCTTGTGTAGTATTGGTAGGTTTTGTATGATTGTGCTGAATGCTTCTTGTTTCTGGAGTTGTATGTAGAAATGTAGGGTAATGTTTTAAGGAGAGGTTTGTTAATGTCTTTGGTTTTTTTTAATGTCACGGTATTGATAGATTTGGCAGGTTTTCTTCCTTCATTAATGAGTTGCATTGGGTAGTGTCTATCCAGGGGGATGTTTTCAGTTTTCGTAGTCTTAGATCTCTAGTTTTTTTTTTCTCTGAGACAATAGTGCAGATTCTTTTTGAAAGGTTGAAGGGGATGTTTGTCTTTGTGTGTCTAGGATGGCAAGAGCTAAAGAGAAGGTATTGTTTTGCATCTGTTGTCTTATAAAAGATGCCTGTTTCGCTTTTGTTGTTGTTTGTTTTTTTAATTAGAATGTCTAGGAATGGAAGTGCCTCCTCGTTGTATTCCATTGTGAATTGAATGCTTGTGTGGATGCTGTTCCGAAGTGCTTTAAATTCTAGGAGTTTGTTTAAGTTGTTATTCCAGAGTATTAAACAGTCATCCAGGTATCTCTTCCAATTCTCTTTAATGTACTGGGCGAGAGAGTCTCCAAATTTTTGCAATGAATTCTGACATACGTTTTCTCTAAGAATCCCATTGTGAGGTTGGCAATGGTTGGTGCTGCTTTCGTGGCCAGCCTAATTCCCGATATTTGCTTGTCAAAACCACCGAAGAGCTTCAGGAAAAAATAAGAGTTGCTCCCTTTGACATATTGTTTCATCTCTGACCACTTTTTTCAAATATGGCGTCCTATTGACAGCCCAAAAGTTTTCTCCACATACGTGTACAATCGTTTGATCGTCAAATTGGTGCTTATTTAATTTGTGATGATGTAATGCTGTAATATGATCCTAATATCACCATACATTTTGTCATAAAAGCTATCTGTCACTCTTACATTTCTTTTCTTTCTTATATATATGAATACACACACACACACACACACATATATATATATGTATATGTATATATATATATATAATATATATATATATATATATATATATATATATATATATATATATATATATATATATATATATATATATTATATATATATATACATATATACATACATATATATTTATATTTATATATATATATATACATGCATATATGGGTACAGGTCGTCACTGACAGTAAACAATACGAAGTGCGAAAACAAACGAGTTAAATACGCAAACAACGAGAGAAAAATATTGGAAAACCGGACAAGTAACACAAAGATCAATCCCTCATCATTTATCGGCTGAGTACTCCTCTTTTCGATCATTCAACGACAATATGTGTCTTCGAAGATAGTTGCTTCCATAAATACCAAGATACAATTTGGGATTTATGGAGGGTCAAAGTTGGGAACTATATATATATATATATATATATATATATAATATATATATATATATACATACATACATATATACATACATATATACATACATATATACATACATATATACATACATACATATTTATATTTATATATGTATGTATGTTAGCTTCTGTTTTAATTATTTAAATTCTTCGTTTGAAGAAGGAACTAGTTACTAACAAATATATAAAGCTCCATCATCGGAATGTAGATAACGAAAACAATGTCACATTTTAAACTTGAATAACGTGCGAGTTAGCTGGTTGATTTCTTCTCTGAATATCTAAACTTATCGGGATTGCCAGTTATTATTAGTGTAGGTGCACCAATTATTATTAGTGTAAAACTAAATTTGTAACCTGGATATAAAAGATGGATGGTTCCAAGCAATTGGCCATAGTTATCCACTTTCTCCTTGATTTTCATAGAGATATCCACCTCTGCAGGACAGCTGGTCTCTGTGATGTTACATACTCTCTCTTGTCTGTCTCAAACAACAATATCAGTCTTGTTATTGTCACACTTGGCAAATGTTTTGATGGGAATGTTCCATCAGTATCCCTTGCATGTTTGTCTACGTATTCAATGACATCAATGAAAGAAGAATATCTATATATATTCCATAACACTCTTCTTTCCAGATAGCATTGATAACGCCGTGTCGCTTAGGCAAATAATACCGAAATAAATAATATATATATATATATATATATATATATGTGTGTGTGTGTGTGTATATATGTATATACATAAACACACACATACACACATACATACATACATACATACATACATGCATGCATGCATGCATGCATACGCACATACATACATATATATATGATTACTATTACAAATTTGGGATTTTACCAAGAGAACCGCAACTCATATTTCAGGATAACCATATTGTATGGAATACACATAGAAAGTTATGTCCAATAAAATAATAATAAAGTAATATACATTATTTACATTATTACATCTGACAGATATTTGTTCTCATCTTATTTACTGTTAATACAATGTTTCGGCTGATATACCCTCCAGACTTCATCAATTGTCTTGGGGAAATTTCGAAACTGGGTTCTCATTCCTAATGTATTTTTCGATGTTATTATTATTATTATTAGTAGTAGTAGTATTATAATAATTCAGGTCACTGCCTGGAATCGAACTCGGAATCTTGGGGTTAGTAGCCTGCGCTCTTAAACACTACGCCATATGCCCGTAAAATAATATAAGCATTTAAAAAAAACCTACTATAAAATACAATAAAATTATTTGAAAAATATGTACATCTTACCTGTTATTAGTCTGTGGGAAAAGCAGATATTTTTAATCAACGGGTTTTTATTAAGGCTATACATAATACATAAATCCACCTATTTATCTTATTGTTATTATTATTAACAGATCTAAATTAAAAATACATATTATAAGTCATTTTAATTAGAAAATTAGGAATATGAATAAAAATATAATAAAAACATATAAATTATAAATATATTTAAAAAGTTTTTAAGTATAAAAGCAATTTTTTTAATTTTAAAAAATTGAACACCTAAAATTACAAAACCGATATATATAGAAAATGCTAAACCCTAAACGGCTATATTATAAACACATCAAATCCTACAACCTATCTATATAAACATTACGGGAATGGATAATTTAGTGCAAGATTTACCCCTATGTATAAAAGTATAAATTTCCATTTCTTATGTCAAACGCAAGTTAATATTCTTTAAAAAGATTATTTAGTAATAACCACTATATATGTTATAAATTTATTGAATAAAAGTAGTAAAAAAATCTAGTAAAAATATTAACAACGGAAGAATTTTTATCGACATAATGTTTACTCTTTCCGTTCCTGTGTCATGCTCTAAGTATTATGGGAATAACATGAATAAAATAAAATAATTTGAAAAATTTTCTGAGACTAATAATATTAGAGAGATTGAATTCAAGGAGAGATAATAACTATAAATATGTTATACTCTGAAATTTAGCTGTAACTAAATTTTTTTATAGTGTTTAAGATTTAGATATTTATGTTAGATTAAATGTGGCCTGTCTATTTCTTTTAAGGTAATATTCTTCAATAAATTCTTCTTTCCTGGTATATCCTTATCTAATAATACTATAAAATTCTATTATAACTTCATTTAACTATTTTCCTCATAATTGTTTAAGAGATTATATACTGGGGCGGTTATAATTTTATATATGTTCATTTTATTATACGTTCAATTATTCTTATGTGGGCATTCTGTTCCTCTCTCTTCAATACTGTTCAGTAATACCTCTCCCGACTGGAATATTTTCATAAACTCAGTTGTGCATAATAAGCACGTTTTACTACCTATTCTATATAAATTCGCTCTACAAATGATATTCTAATTAAGAGTGTATTCTGTTTTATTAGATTTCAACTCCCATATGTATTTAATTAGACCCGTCGAATTTATTATTTTGGAATTTTTGAAGGACGGTTAATGCTGGGAAACTTTTTAGATCTTTTTAATTTCAAAAAATATATTTGTAATTTATATATTTTTATTATATTCTTATCCATATTCTTATTTTTCTATTTAAAATGACTTATAATTTGTATTTTTAACTTTGATCCGTTAATAATAATAACAATAAGATAAATAGCTTGAGGACGCACTGGTCGATTTATGTATTAGGTATAGCCTTAATAAACACTCGACCAGCGCAGAAACACGTGTAGCGTTGATTAAAAGTATCTTCTTTCCCCACAGACTAATAATAGGTAGGTTATATATATTTTTCAAATATTTTTCTAATAATTTTATTGTATTTTATAGTAGGTTTTTAAATGCTTATATTATTTCATTATTATTGTTTTATTGGATATAATTTTCTATGTGTATTCCATACAATAAAGTCATCCTGAAATAGTCGCGGTTGTATTGGTAAAATCTCAAATTCATTATATTACAATTGATACTATTTACATTGCATTAGTAAAGTGTAAAATAGTAAATGTCCTGATAATCTGGAATACTTATTATTTCCTAAGATTTTAAAAGTATCTATATATATATATATACACACACACACATATATATATATACACACACACACACACACACACATATATATATATATATATATATATACATGCACACACATACATACATACATATATATATATATATATATATATATATATATATATACACACATACATACATTCATATATACAGGCAAAAATAAACGTAGCAGAGGGTATTTATTGTAGCATCAATTATTTCTGCCGTTTCGCCCAACACTCCTACTATTATTGATATTTATTTCTTATATTAGCTCACTGCTTCAGATTTATCAGAAAATAGCAAAGATTCATTTTCCGAAACACACCAGTCATTCACTCACAAAGATGTATGTTTGCAATGCACATCAACTTCTCCAATAAATTAATGAGCTTTTTAATCTCCCCACCCCAATTTAGCCGATCCAACAAGTGTTCGCCTTTTCACCCCAAGCATTCTCTGGAATACTCCTTCCGTACATGTTTTCATACCGCGCATCAACTCCATTTATCTAACTAGTAATACAAAATATAGAATTGCCATCAGTGATATCTTTCCATTTTGAAAAACAAAAAAATATATATTTTAAAAATAGCCTTTGTAAATACCCCAGTACATGAATGGTACTGCTAGGGTGACTGACTAAACCAACCTCATTGAAAGTTTAGTGAAGAGCATGGAAACTAGAAACTGAACACTGTAGAACATCCGATCTGTATTATGTCATCATTGCTAATCTATCATCCTATTGATTAAAGAGTTGCAAGGGGAAGGTGTTGGCGTCTGCATTGATTTCCCATACATGCCAGCAACATATTTTATTGGCTTGGGGGACTGAAATATAAATATAATCCCGATGAGATATAAATGGCGATTACCGAGAGATAAAATTAAATATCGCACAGCATGCATACTCAAATTGGTTATTCCTCATGTATTGTCGTCTATCCAATATCAATACTGATTTTACAAATTCCGTACATTTTAAACGAAGTGTGCAGTCGACAGAATTAAGCCCTGTATTTGACATGCATATATTTTCTTGACTAAAGATTTTGAAGCCACAATCTAAAAGAAAATAGCGAGATACGTCATAAAATTTTAGTTGAAATTCGACTGTTGTGCCATCTACTTCGCAACAGTAAAATAATAATGGTAGATTAATCCTTTGAAACAGAAACAAGTCAGAAAGTGATGAGAGAGTCTTTGTGAAAATAAATTAGGGAAAGCGATTATGATACATTATTAAGATGGAAACAGACTATTGCATAACATATAATACAAAAAAAGCATTCATGTAATTATCTATGAAGCCTCAATATTATTTATAAAGATTTTCTGATTATTGAGAAGTACTTCAAAGAGATTATAGAAATAAATTACGCAATAAAAAAATCCATATGAGAAAATATAAGCGCCAATTCTGAAATCAAAGGAAGCCCGCGTAAATTTCTAAACATATGTACAGTATTTTCTCATAGGTCGTGGGTAGCGAGATTAATTTACGTTTCCGCATAAGAATTATTTAAGCCAGGCGATGCTGTTTCTTTTACATTTTTGCATGGTATAGTAAGAATGAGAAAAGTTGTCACCAACAACAATAATGACAATAATAACTATAAGGGAGCAAATATCATTTGTGGTAATAATATGACAAAGGAAAGTGGAATTTCACATATGTACGTATGAACTACATACCTTGAAAAATGATGAAAAAATTCCGCAAAAATTGCGAATACTACCCACAGATAACTAAGGAACTTTACTATTCGTGGAACAACCCAACCATGAGCATTAGAGAGAGACACCTCTAAGTTATTGCTCTCTCCATTTTACAGGCGCAATTCGGTCATCACTGCCATGTTCACCCACATTCAACAAATTTATTGAGACGCAGCAACACCGTCTTAGCCACATCTTCCTTTTTAAGTCAAACTTGAAGACGTTGATGAGGGTTTGATTAAGGAGGTGTTTGCTTTCAGCCCTTACAGTCCCGTCCACAACACCTCTTTTGTTATGACTACGAAGCAGAAAAGATATTCCTGTACTTGCCGGTTAAAGGATGGCGGTCTAGAGATTTTCACTGTGGTTTGATCCGCCATGCGAGCGATAGCATTCATTCGATATAACTTCATATACGTCCTCAATGCTCGAACAGCACCATAGGAGTGCGTGCATGACAGTTTCGTCGTTTCGCGAGCACCATGGGTATGACTGGCTGATGGTATTATTATGCCTTTAGAGTTTATCCAGAAACGGCCAATCATCCTGATAGCACTGTCAGGATAGTAGATCTGTAGAAATTATCCATCGAAATCCTCCGGAAAAGAACAATCGGTTGTCCCGAGAAGTTCGTCACTGTTTCCTGCCATTAATCCCTTATAGACTTGATAGTAGAAGTTCCATTGACTGCTTTGTCCAAATGATTGAGAGCTGTGAGCACCTGATGATACGCGAAATGCGAAGCATCATATTTCAATCTACAGCTGATCCATGATTGCTGCTCTGTCAAAGAAATGAAGTGTGGGGAAGTGAGTAACAACCATGTTAAGCGCTGAAGATGCAACCTCATCGCTCCACTGCTTGCCATTTGTCATGAAATACCCAGCTCACTTTGCAGCATATGTTGACAGCACGTGAACCATCTGATCAGCAGCGTTCGTTCCCGCCACAGAAGTGAACCATGAAGCAGGGTAGGATGGGACAAGCATGGCAGTCACATGTAATGTAAACGATCGCCACATTCGTCCCAATCTTCAGGAATAGCTTCCTCGTGGACCATTTCATGTTGAGACTTGCCATTTTACTCGTTATCAAGCCCCAGTGTTTGTCCTTCTGGAAATCGGACCAAACCAAACTCCAAGTAATTTAACAAGTCCGTCAGTCCAGCACCCCATGATGTTGTCAGCATCTCAGTGTGTCTGGCTGCGAGCTTGCCGACTTTATTTGATTAATTCTTGCCCCTGTCACCGCTTCGTACACCCTCAAAGCAGTACTGATAATGTCGGTATTTTTGATATCCGACACAATTATAGTGAAGTCGTATCATATACTGACACGGCTTTACTGCATAGTAACTCTTGTGAAATTCACTAGGTTGCTCAATAGTGGATGAAGTGTCAGTACATTCAGAAGGTACGCGAAGAGGAAGGTGGGAATGATCAAACGTATAACAATCACCGGTTCACATAGACGGTGACTTACTATAACGACCGCGCACGTGTCGCTGTCCATTGCACTCATGCAACCTCTAATGATGGGTACGAAACCAGTGGCCATGCAAACATCCACCAAGTACTGATGGTAAACCTTACTGAGAAGGTTTGATGGATTTAAAGTGATCAGATCACCAGCCATGCGAGATTTGTAACTAGCCTTTTCTATGATGTATCGTGTGAAGTGAAGTTTGTCGTAGGTAAATCTGCTAGGAAATGTGCCTTCCAAAGAATTATGCCTCCGTATCCGAGAGTTGCAGCAGGCCATTTTATCTAAGCTGTCATCAACTCAGTACGTTTAACGAAAATACGACTGAAAAGCCGTACATAAGTTCTTAGAATCGTACAACTTGCACACATCTCAATCTGTCAAGGACCAAATTCTGACTTCGTACCCATATTGCGCTTCTGTCACCTAGACCCATCGAACTTCTTTCGTTCTCACATGTCCCAAAGCAAGCACACGCCGTACTTCTCATTGCTCAAAAGCCAATCTTGCGGCCAATATGTCAGGCACAGTGTCTTTCGTAAGCTCCCCTTCTAGCTTCTTAAATAGTTCTCACTCTCATCTAGGATTCTCCGTACTTCCATACCACATCCTATCCACTCAAGTTGCGCTTCGGGGCTAATCACACTTGGTTGTTGAGTTTCCCCCAATGTAACTGGCTTCCTTTTAACCACATTACTCAGCACGTTCGACCTAACAAACTAATCGATGAAATACACAATTATGTTTGTTACAAATAACTGTAATGATTTCTGGTACGTACATTGGATGTACGGTTAGTGTAATTGTTAAATTAGGCGCCAGATTGATAGAAAAGATACAAACTATGATAGTTAACGTTGATGCTGATGTTAAATATTCTTTATAATACTTTACATTCTTACTTATAAATATTATTTAATTTACATTTAGGTATTTTATATATATACATACTCATCAAAACAAGCACATACATATGCCCATTCATATACGTGCAAACTCATACACATTAAGATGAAGATACTTAAATTGCATAACTAGAAGTAATCAATAAAAACGACTCAACCAATTTGGACAGCAGGCATTATTGATAAAGATTTCAGGAAAACAGTTGGAAGGTTTCGAAGAGACGAATAATAGTTAGGAAATGAAGAAACGAAGGAGAGAAGGAAGGGAAAAAAGGAAAGAAATAAGGAAAGAAGAATGGAAAAAGAAAGGTGGATAGAATGACTGAGGGATACATAGGTATATATATGTAGCAACCTAGGGAGGTGGGTGTGCTAGAAGTTAATGGATGAATAATCACACACATACAAAACTTAAACGTATAGAGATGTTTGAGAGTAACAGAGAGAGAGAGAGAGACAGAGAGGAGAGAGAGGGGGAGGGAGAGGGAAGTGGGAGGGAGAGGATGGAGAGAGAGATGAGGGAGAGAGAGATTTGTAAGAAAGTAAACTAATGAGAGTTGGTTTCTTTTCTTATTTAGAAGAGTGTACTGTAAGACAGACTATGGCATTTACATTTTTTAAAGATTGTTTATTGTGCATCAATTCGTCTAAAAGTGACCTGGAGAAAGATTGCGTTATTTTTTATCAGAGGTTCAATAAATCTGATCAGCAGCTTGTTAATACAAATGATTCTTTTATCAATCCTATAGCATTTCTTTAACATTACATAAGTTATTTATTCTGTTTAATTGAAACTAACTTTAAGGGTAGTCGTTGATTTTAAAAGGGTTAGTGAAGCAGAAACAATCTGAAATAACATTGAACTATAGCGTTGAAATGGAGAAGTAAAGAAATTTCAATAACAACCACGACCTAATTAGACAACATAAATTTCGCAGACGAAAACCGTGCAAAGACGAGCTCTCTCTTTCTGTCTGTCTCTTTCTCTCTCTCTCGCTCTCTCTCTCTCTCTCTCTACACACACACACATATATATATATATGAATTTTCCAAATATATTTATGAATACATATATATATTTATATTCACACACACACGCACAAACATATATGCACACATATATATATATAATATATAAATATATGGATATATACATACATATATGTACATACCTACATCTATATGTATATATATATATGCATATATGGGTACAGGACATAAAAAAACGTCGACCAACGAACTTTTTTTCAAACAACGAAAGAACAGAGGACAAGATATATAACACAAGGAATATTCCCCTTCTTCAGTTGTCCCTGTTTCGTCTACTCCGCGTTACGAAGGTAAGGACAAGACACGACTTCGTTGAAACAATCCTTCCCGCAAAGCAAATTAAATACAATTTGGGATTTATTTGCGCAGGGGTAAAATGGTAACAGGAACAGGGCAGTATATATATATATATGTATATATATATATATATATATATATATATATATATATATATATATATATTATATATATATATATATATGTATATATATATATATTTATATATGTGTGTGTGTATGTGTGTGGTTATGTGTGTGTAAGTGTGCATATATTCATAGGCGCATGAGTGGTTGCGTGGTAAGTAAACTGCTTACCAACCGCACGGTTCTGGGCTCAGTTCCACTCCGTGCGTGGTACCTTGGGCAAGTGTCTTCTACTATAGCCTCGAGCCAACGAAAGCATTGTGGGTGGATTTGGTAGACGGAAACTGAAAGAAGCCCATCGTATATATATATATATATATATATATGTGTGTGTGTGTGTGTGGTGTGTGTGTGTGTGTGTGTGTATACATATATATATATACATATATATATATATAAATAATATCAGGGTAATGATAATTATAGAATATTTTAGTACCAGTGGTCTAGCGCAAAAAGTTTAGTCAATAGACTATATATTATTCATATAAAATATCGTGTACATTAAAACACATTAAGAGGCTTCCATCATAGGAATACATTGTCCTAGAAAGAACAGTTAGAGTTCAAGCCACTAATTAGGGATAAATTCTCGAAGCGAATGAAAAACAAAAACATGTACCATCTAATTCAATTCCCGGACCATGGTTTCTGACTTATTTCAGTAAAATACACATTTCAGCAAAGTACACATAAAATAAGTATTCACTATTATTTTCCCACTTTTGCCATAAACGGCAAAAAAAAATATTTTAAAATATATTTTATATATAAAATATGGGGGTCACGATTTCATGGGGGTTAAAATTTTATGCAACGTGGCATACACTGACAACCACATCATTGGTAACTTATAAGCCATGTCGATGGGTCAGAGCCAATACACATTTCAATTTGCGTACACCTTTCAATCCAATACTTCTTTGCAGATTATGTTCTTCGTGTAAGTCGTCTTCTTCTTTTCACTTGTTTGTCAGTGGTGATAACTCTAACTCTCACATCAGATAATTTGCAAGCCCTTGTGAATGCAACATATAGCTAAGCATGACCCGTTCATACAGGTTCAGGCAAGAACAGCCACTTTATCTAATATCCGCCCTTATGATTTATTGGCAGCCATTGCACATGGCAGTCGACCGGAAAACTGGTTCCTTTCTAAAGTGAATGGCAGGTTTAGGATGCGCATGCGTTTTTAGGTGCTATAAAAAAAGTTAGTTCAAATAAAAAGTATTGAATTTCACTATACACTCACCATCGCCACCACCACTATCAACTCTCTCTCTCCCCCTCTCTCTCTCTCTCTTTCTCTCTCTCTCTGCCATTCTTTAATTTCACCATCAGAACATTACCTCTCTGCTAAAATTATATTCCTAACTCTCCCCTATATAACTACCTTCATCTAACTTTTTTAACCACGTAATAAATATCACGTTCCCCTACCACATGTCATGGGCGCTTCTATCTCTGTCTTTGTTTGAGTGTGTGTTTGAGTGCGCGCGAGTATAGACAGACAGACATACAAAGAGACAGACAGACAAACAGCCAGGCAGGTAAACAGGCAGACAAACAGACGGACAGACGGACAGACAGACAGACAGACAGACAGACAGACAGACAGACAGATACATACATACATACATACATACATACATAGATAGATAGATAGATAGATAGATAGATAGATAGATAGATAGATAGATAGATAGATAGATAGATAGATAGATAGATAGATAGATAGATATAACTATTTCACAACGCTCACTGATGGTGTTAATTTTGTATTAAATATATTTATCGGTAAAAAGCCAAAAAATATTTTAGGAGAATAATATTATCCTCGGAAAATATATAACCAGTCTTCTCAATGTAGAAAGCTTTCATATACCTCCCACCATCTGGCGTTATGTTTAATTGCTTTATCATCGAGTATCTACAATCTTAATATGGTCTTAAGATATGCCTTTCTAAAAAAAGGAGGCAAAGAAGAAAAAAAAATGACAACTTCATAGGGTAAACCAGTTCACTATTGGTGAATTTCGATTTCAATTTACAATAAATTGTGTGCGCAAAATATATATCCAGTAGTGTATGTTACAAAAACTTGGATAATTTGCAAGACAAAAGAGGAGACGGAAGACTTATGAGCTCATTTCCTATTATTCATTTTTTTTCTGTACCTGTGTGTTAGTGTTCGTGTTCGTATTGTG
Organism: Octopus sinensis; assembly: GCF_006345805.1. Classification (NCBI taxonomy): domain Eukaryota; kingdom Metazoa; phylum Mollusca; class Cephalopoda; order Octopoda; family Octopodidae; genus Octopus; species Octopus sinensis. The sequence goes on along the minus strand of NC_042998.1, from coordinate 77,088,541 downwards.
AGCATTATTCTATTAAGAAGTATTCAACTAATCCAATCCAACCTTTATCCTCGGCCATAAACCCGCACACATGTAACTGTAGAATACTCACTGTGCTCTTCAAAGGAAGTGTCCATAGAGAAATGTAATATATAAATATAAGTTTATAAGTGTAGAAAACAATAGGAATTACATTGGTTCAATATTTTTTAGCGCCGCTATATCATACATCAACACACTTTTAATAACAGTAAATTATGTAAGACAATATCACTTGTAGAATATATAAGGGTTTAAAATATAAAAGTATTAGATTTAGACCACAAGTGAGTACAATGCGACAGCTCCTCCATTTATAAGGAATGAGAATGACAGTAGATTTAGTATAATAGAACGATTTAAAATACTTCAAGAAGCTACAAAATTACCTAATCAGAGAAGTGAGCACGGGATTTCATGTAGATATAAATTTCTCAAAACATTACATTTTTCAACATAATATCTCCTTATATATGAATAGTCATATTCCAATGAACAATGCGCTAATAATGTATCCACGAAATACAAGTAAATGACAAGAGAACATGGATTTGCCTATTAGCTCATTGAAATGCAAAGTTATTGACTTAACTAGTGTAATACTTTCAAAATATACAGCTACGTACGAATACATACGCGTATATGCATGTATGTATGTTGCCTTTTGGTTTTAATCATTTGAACTCTTCCTCTAATTAAGGAGTTGGTTTTTAACGAAAATACAAAGCCCCATCTTCGAAAAGTAGGTAACCAAAACAAATTTACATATTAAACTTGAGAAATATCTTACATATTTTTACCACTACTGCTACAGATTGTAATTGTAATGCGCAAATTGGTAGGTTCATTTGTTTTTCTGACAAACCTACCCTTTCCAGATTGCCACTTGGACATTTACTCACAAAAGCAAGGGCACCGATTATTATTAGTACAAATGTGATTTTATGTCGAAGCAGTTGTCTTTGATTTTCGATGACATTTTCACATCAATAAGACAGGTGTCCTTAATGAAGGTATATAGTTTATATAGTTTTTAATGTCTGTCCCAAACAACAAGATCCGGCACGTTATGTTTTAACTTGACACGTGTTTTGATGAGAATGCTCCAATAGTAGTCCTTGTGTTGATATTTGTGCAGTATTCAACAGCAGGTTATTCCCTATATTTATTCCAGAACATTTTTTTTATGAATGGTACAGCATATTGTTTTTTGGGGGGCTTTTTTGTTTGTTTGGGTTTTTTTAGACAACGTTGTGTCTTGATAACATTTTTGGGCATCACACAAAGCCTATTATATCCTCCCCAGAAATATTGCATAAATTACATTTTCGGTTGCATCTTGGTGATCCATGAACTCTCTGCAATTATATGCACAACTGTGCAGTACTCAAACACGAACGCCTCAATGTTCATACTCAAACAAGACAAAATGCATAATGCAAGTATGCGTGTGTACGTGTGTGTGTGTGTGTGTGTGTGTGTGCCAGTGTGTGTATGTGTGTGCATACATTTTGTATGGATATGCATATACATATATGGGTGTATTCATGTTCATATTTATAAATTTGGACCACACAAGAGACGAAATTATGAATAACGCTAAGAGGAAGATCCTAAAGGACTAGAAACAGAAGCGCAACAGATAGCGAAACAGGTTGAAGTGGGGACTACAGAGAATACGACCAGCTGCTTCAGCGGTAGGTGTGAAAAAGAAAAGAGAAAGAGAAAAAGTAAAAAAAGATTAACATGAGTCACATGTTAGTAGTAGGGGGAGGAATTGGTAGAGGGCAGAGAGAAAGAGAGAAAGTAGGCGACAGACAGGAGAAGCTAGCAATAGATATGTAGAGAGGGAAGAGTAGAAACAGAGTGAGAAAGAGAAAAGAAAAGCAGGGATAGGAAATAGACGTCGTAAGAATATATAAAAAGCTCTTACTGTAGATATAATAAATGCACAAACAAACGGGAAACAGACACAAAAGGTCCTCTTTCCTGATAACGCCGACTGAGTATTTGATCGCTAATATTCATCATTACCGGTCGCTAATATATATATCTATGCCTTTAACCAGTAAACAAATTAAGCATTGATGGAAAAGAGTTGATGGAAATACTCAATGAAATGAGTAAGAAAGTGAACTGATGATATATCTACAATAACGTGCCTTCTTGACAACAGTTTATCTTCTAGCTGATGCCCTCTGTTCTACTTTATGTTAATTTATCCCATCGAATGCCAAATATAAATTGCTTCCCCAAGCACATGTAGGACATTTGGTAGCCATCGCCACGATACTGAATTCTATCAATATATTTTCAGTTCAATAATTTTACTTATGTTACATGTCTCTTTCGGTTTCACAATAATTATGTATTATGTAATTTCCATTACGTAACTAATGAACGTTAATGAACGAATCGTAAGTTGCTGTAAGTTATGAAAACTAATCGTAAGCTGGTGTATGTAATTATCTTATAGACAGTATTTCGTGTTTATAGGTATAAAGTTAGACTTCTTAAAGTCGCATGGGTCAGTAGTTAGAGGTTCTTAGTGCGATTGTGAGTTCTTGAGCAAGATAATTTATCTCGCGTTCCTAAAGTTCACTCAGCAGTAGAAATGAGCGGCAACGTCACTATTGTATGGTCTGACACTTAATGTTGCACAACATAGGTGCCGTAGAGTGGGGAGACTAATATGCAGGGGTGACTACTAGTTTTCCACAAAGAACTTTGTCAGGGCTATACCTCGGAGGGGAACTTTCTAGGTGCAATCCCATAGTCATTCTTGACAGAAGGGGTGGTCTTAATTAATATATATATACATACATATATATATATATATATATACATATATATATATATATATATATATAATATATATATATATATATATATATATATATATATATATAACAGTACTTGGAGAAGAAGAAGAACGGAACGAAACGAACGAATCGAATCGACGCGAGGGCGCTGTCAAACAATAGTGTAATAAATAAAAGATATATATACATACAAACATATATGTACGTACCTACATCTACATGTACATATACATGCATATATAAATATATATACGTGAGTACAGGACACCACAACTAGACGTAGAACTCAACGAGAAACGAAAACGGAAAAACAAGCATGGAACAAACCATTTTTTACAACAGAAAAACAGGGTACAAGACAAACTACACAAGGAAAGATCCCCTTCATCAGCTGTCTCTAGTTCAACTCTAGCGTGTTTCTAAGCCAGAGAAAGGCCTTTTCGTTTGTTTTCTTGTTTATTTTTATTTCTCGTATTGTATTTTCTTGTACATGTATTTTTATCTTGTAATTTATTTTGTATTTTTATTTGTATCGTTTTTACGTCCTGTTTGTGTTACATTTTTTTTTTTATTTTTTTTTTTATTTCTTGTTTTTGCCCCTCTGCGAAATAATTTTATTTTAATTCTCTCGCAGGAAGGGCTAGTTTCGACGAGTCGTGTTCTGTCTTACCTTCGAAACACGCTAGAGTTGAACTAGAGACAGCTGATGAAGGGGATTTTTCCTTGTGTAGTTTGTCTTGTACTCTGTTTTTCTGTTGTAAAAAAATGGTTTGTTCCATGCTTGTTTTTCCGTTTTCGTTTCTCGTTGAGTTCTACGTCTAGTTGTGGTATCCTGTACTCACGTATATATATTTATATATGCATGTATATGTACATGTAGATGTAGGTACGTACATATATGTTTGTATGTATGCATATATTTTATTTATTACACTATATATATATATATATATATATATATATATATGTGTGTGTGTGTGAAACCGTCATTAAAGATGACTGAGGTGTTGTAAACACCTACATTGCTAGAAATAAAGGCTAAACACTAATGCTACAGCCAAATCACATAATTGTATACAGCAGTCGCGATATTCCCAGACTTATCGGTCAGTTTCGATTTTTGCCGTAACCTAACTCGGTTGACTCGGGACGATGATCACTCTCAGCATATATGTCTACGCCATAGAAATCTATGGATAATTTAGCGATTTGCTAATGTGTATATAAATAATTTATTTCGGCAGTAGTAAGCAAATGTGTTGCAACAAGAACTATGACTGCCATGAAATATGACAGACAGTGTTATATATATATATATTATATATATATATATATATATATATATATATATATATACAGTATACACACACGCACACATACACACACTCATACATACATACACACACTCCCTATATTTATGTATTTAACGTGTATTTACCGTCCACCACATTTGTCGTAAAACTGAAAATCCCAAACAAGAGATGTAATTGGAATCACAAACGTCTATTTATATATAACACCTGTATTCTAGAGCACAGTTTTTGATGCTGAAAGTTTAAGATTTTCGCCTTGAAGCCTACTGATTTATTGAAGGAGGTTCGATGGGATTTAGTTTACATGTTTATCATCCTTAAGTGCTAGGATTTCTAAGAATGTCACATGAAATAAATATTAACCTGAAGGAAATTTATACAAAAATCTACTCATATGAGTAGATTTTTGTATAAACCCCGTTGGGTTGTTGGGCCACTTTTTATAAAGTAGTAAATTTTGTTTTGTCAAATTACGGAATTCTATATTTTGTTGCGCAGAGGTGAAGCTACTGCATTTTAAATCAATAACTGTGCGTTTCAATGATTCTCAGTGTGGTGGCAGAAGCATCAAATTATGCGCTTGTTATAAATGGAGATTTCGCATACACAAAGGGATTAGCCTTTCACTGCTGTCATGTGAAGTGTCCAGTGATGTATAGACATAACAGACATTGAGACATACATATACAAATAAACATATTTACACACACACACACACACACACACATATATATATATATTATATATATATATATATATATATATACATACATACGTATATTCATACAAAAATACGTACATATATATATGTATATATATATATATATATACACATATATAAATTCATACATACATACATAAAACTATACATATATGCACGTATGTATGTATATACTGTATGTATGTAAGTATGTATGTATGTATGCACGTATGTATGTACAGAGAAATTGTACGGTGCCTACGAAACACTCACTAGGTACCCGCATTTCCGATGGTGATAGGAAGAAAAGATAGTTGTGTATTCGTCCATTGAGTCTATGTCAGCTGAAATTTGGTGTGAATGATTTTAGAAGTTTATTGCAATACAAACAGCTCTCATACAGATTTCATTCAACGCGCATACAATGTATAGCTGTTCTAAAACATCTATTTTTATATTTTAACGATGCCAAAGCTTGATAGAATCTTACTTTTGAACGTTTTCTCGGGACTGCTGATGCAGCACGCGGTTGTATATTTCGAACTTTAAGGCAGTATTATCTACTTGAACTGCAATAATCCAAACAGTTTTCTTTGACTTCTGAGATTTAATTGGATTAGGTGGATTAGGTGGCATGACGTATTTCACATCCGAAGCGATATATACTTTTTACTGTGTCTCCCAGAGCTGAGAAAGAGAAATTAATATATACGAGACTGTGATAATGCAGTATAGCAACATGGAATAGCAGTTGAGGAAATTTGCGATTGTCATCCACAAGGATGACAATAAGTAAAGTAACTGCTAGCCTACCTAATGTGGGAAGTGACTGATATAGTCTACATAAGTTATACGGATATACCTATGATCCAAGCCGAAAGACCTACACATTAACACAGACACAAACTCACACTCACACACACAAACACACACACACATATGTATGTAAGCGTGTGTGTGTGTATGAAACAGGTGACAAAGAAATAAAGGATTATCTTCTGAACTTCATTAACTTAGAGCTGTTTCTGCTAAAAAGGCAGTGGACTCATAGTTGAGTGCTTGAATAAGCTTTTATAGCTTCACCTGAGCCAAACTGAACTACAGCAAAAACAGATGTAATCTAATGAAGTTAATGGAATAATCATTTATTCCTTTGTCATTTCACTTCCTTATTACCGTTCTATACTCGGTATATTACACACGGACACATAGTAAATACACACACACACACACATACACTACACACAAGCTCACAAACATAAACACACATATGTATATATACGACGGGCTTCTTTCAGTTTCCGTCTTCCAAATCCACTCACAAGTGTGTGGTCGGCCCAACGCTATAGTAGAAGACATGTGTCCAAGCTGCCACGCAGTGGGACTGAACCCGGAATCATGTGGCTGGTAAGCAAGCTACTTACCACACAGTCACTCCTGCGCCTACATATATATATATTTACCTATAACTAATTTAGAGACGAACCATCATTCCACAACTCAGTCAATGCAGAACCCGTCCGAAACTATGCTGTGAGACATAATATACCATACAAAACACTAATCTAAAATTTTAATGATATATAATATTGAACTGTAAGCTCATTACAATCATAAAATATATAAGAGAAAATACTTTAAAAACATACAAAGAAGCATTCATCATAAAAATATTAATCTAAAATCAAATAAAGTATAAATTGAACAATAAAAATTAATACAATAATATAATGTATAAAAGTAAGTACTTGTAAATTGATTACGTGCGTTTCGTGGCTGAATTAGGACTATATAAAATCATATAAGAAAACCATATCCATGTTCAGTAGAATGGGAAAATGATTTTACTTCCAAAAGCAGTCACTCCTCAGGTCAATTTGTAAATTTTTATGAAAAGATAAAAATAATGTATGCATATATATAAATATAAATATATATATATATATATGTATATGTATATTTACACACACACATATATACCTATATATACTAAGGAAATCAAATAGTTATTTTGGAACAATGAATTTATTAATTAGTCATTTAGAAGGGTTTCATTTATATCTTTACAACAAAAGTACAACTCTTCTAATAATTACACACAACAAGGTTTGCGAGTACAGTATATCACAGGTCAGAATTTAAGCACAACATTACGAATCTTAGATTACATCAATTAAGTTCAAATTTAAAGTACGCTTGTGAGTGGTATGCGTACATGAGTATTTTCATGTTTAACTACTCAATTAAAATATGCTGTAACTTAAATTACAGAAAATATGTCTACGCATGTTCTTATAACATTTTTATGAGCATAAAACAAGCAACAGCAAACAATAAAATGAGTTCCCTAGAAACTTCTCATACGAGCATACATACATACATACACACACACCACACACACACACACACACACATACATACATACATACATACAACGGGAATCTTTCAGTTCTCGTCTGCCAAATCTACTCGCAAGGCTTTGGGCGTCCCGGGGCTGTAGCAGAAGGCGCTTGCTCGGTGTGCTACACAGTGGGACTGAAACCGAAGTCATGTGGTTGGTAGCTACACTTCTTACCACACACTCACGCATGAGGCTATTAAGTAGAAAAAGATTTTCTTTATAGTTGAATATGCATTAAACTGTTAGCATAAGAAATAACTGCACATGTGAGTAAAAGTCAATAAGTACGAGATGTAAAATATTAAATGAACCGTCTGAAAATAAAACAGGTGCTTTTCATTACGTCAACCATGAGTGATATTCAAAACAGGAACTAAACAAAATAAAGGAAGTAAAATGTCCAGTGTAATAGTAAATTCTAAAACAGAAACAATGAACAGACATATAACAACCAGTTAAAACTTTCTAGAAAGAGAGTAAGAAAATACATACAAAGAATATCAACTGCAAAGAAAAAGAAACAATTACACATATTACACTGACACACAATAAAATCAAAAACCACATCCAACACACGCAGAATGCATTGCTCAGTACAACAAAGACAATAATAACCAAAAGTGATGAAGCATCACCTCAAAAGCGAAGTCTCAGAAGCAAAATATTAAAAACTCTCAAAATAAAAGTTGTCGATGGCAATAAGAACCAATGAATTGAATGCAAACCAAAAGGCCTTCATTGCTCACTTCCCGAATGAAATCTTACGATGTAAAAATCCATCGAACAACCTGCAAATATATCTAAATATTACACGATATAATCCTATATGGAATTTAAATGTTTAAATTTCCCATCAAATATTGTCATAGGTTTCGTAAACTTTATGAAAAGGGATAGTTAATTACGCATAAATATTACATACACTTCAATAGAAAAAATGTTAATGGAAATACACTTATACCTAAATCTTTGCTGCTGATGTAGACTGTAAAGAGAAAAACGACATTTGCAGAGCGAACACGTAGAATTGATCACTACCGTGTAACCAAGAATATCCTTATAAACCGCCTCTTAGCGTTATGTGCTTTTCTAAAATATGAGCTATACCTAAACGTATATCACCACGTTTATGAAATTATGTGGGACACCGAAAATTGGAAAATCGATTGACAGCTAAATATATATACCATTCAAGATATAATATTCAGACACTAAGGAATGCACCTTGTCACTTCATTAGCCAAATATATTTAGTGTCGAAAGAATAATAATAAAACGAGCTGCCTAAAACACCAGGGTTAAATATTATGTTGAAATATCTGATTTCTGACCTCTTCGTGAAACCCGTATTTAGAAAACAATGTATAATCCATAATTACAAGCGGATCATAAAATTAAAACATGTTAAAGTACTTTCTGAACATTGCCTCCGTACAGAGAAACGATATTTTACTGCCCAGGCAATGCAGCGTCATATTTACACCGCATGCTTTTCCTTGTCTCTTTTTGCGAGAGTAAAACATTAAGTCGAATTCCAACATCCTCTCTTTGTTTCCCAACCGAAGAAGCTTCTGTTTTGTTTTCCTTCACTAATTTCTTCGCAACCACCCGGTTAGCAAAAAATTGTATCTCTACTGGATACATAACATATAGTTGTTAAATATATTTTCCTGAGAAGGTCTCAATTCACTCAGATAACATATTATATTCACATCTGTTTCTCTAAGCTGTTTCTTTACGAATACCATCGCCAGGACTCAGAATAACAATGGAACTCTCGTCGTTTTCAGAAACATTTCCAATTTATAACTCCGTGTATTGTTTGAACGTTAAGTTATCTATCGATTTGTTGTAGATTTTGGAATGTAAACAAGAAAAATGCAGAAGTTTTACTTCACATACATCTAAGTATATACTTATATTCTTAGATTATCCTAAATATGACGTTGGTCTTCCGTTCGACTCCTTTCTTTCGATAACGCTGAAAGACTTGTAGATCTTCCTTATTAACATTCTTCTTCTTCTTCTTCACTTTTCTATTTCGTCGCAATTTTCCTGAGACATGTAAAACATTCCGCCGGAAGTATTTGACATCTCTTACATGTATTAACATCTTACATGTATTAAAACCGGCTATTATTGAAATAAAGACGTTGGTTATTGACCCACGGAAACATATGGTATTTTGTATTTTTGTAGTTATAGGCTCCCCGCAAATATCGTCTAGACGTAATAACTCTTATAAGCATACCCACATAGTATAACTTGGAAACAAGTACCATGTTTTGCTAATTATATTATGAAGCCATGTAGAATAACTAGACACAAAGCTTATACCAAAGCTCCCACCCTTGACCCGACAACATGAAAGCTAGAGGAAGAGCGAACTGCGCAGACATGAATCAAGAGCAATGTGAAATTAAGTAACCTACTCAAAAGCAAATCGCTCTGCTTAGTTTAGGAATCGAACCCACGAATTTATTGGTGTGGGAAAAGCACATTAATTTTTACGCATATGCATAAAGGGAAAAAAAGAGCGAGTGATTGACAGCTATGTATATGGATATGTTTGGTTCTGTGGTTGTTTACAAGATTTTACTTGTACTTTTACTTCAT
>NC_042998.1:77071171-77073671 GCF_006345805.1 Octopus sinensis | reverse complement strand
TCGGCTGGTGAGCAACCACCACTTCTCACCTTTCTCTTTCTTTTCGTTGAAGCCGACGCCTCAACGACTTCCTCCGTTTCTCCCTGCAATGGCATCTTCACCTTTCTCTGCTCCGGGGTCTTACCACGGCCCCTTGGGCAGTCCTTTTTAATGTGGACCGACTCCAGGCACGAGTGACACTTGGGGAGGGAGTGATCCTCAAGTATCACTGAATTCCTGGAGCCAGCCATTTTCAAAAAGTCAGGGAAAGTCATTTCACCCGAGGTCACTGGGGTCCATAGGGTCAAAGTCGCCTTTGCACATCCCAGCTGACCGAAGGCATCACCTTCACGTCTACTATCTCCCAGGCCCCGCTCGGTGGCATCTGCCATCCACCCCACTTCGGTGCCTCCGGGGGCAGCCCACATACCCAGGATCTTATCACCCTCTTCCCACAAAAAGGGGAGAAAGACAACAATTCTTCCCCTTGCAGGCGCTGGCTAGCCAGAGTGCCAGCTTCCTAAGGGGAGTCAAACAGCAACCACACCGTTGCATATTTGACTTTCCTGGCTTATAAGTATGTTTTAGCTGGCAAACACCTTGCCACCTCTTTTTTTATGATATCCGTATCGAAGGGGGCGAGGGCATCACGCGACCTAGAATAGGTCCGTAATACCACCGTCCTCCTCTCAAGATTTTCAATCCATTGCTTAGGTGGGACAACCTCCCACTCTAACACACTTTTTGTATTTGCCATGTTAAAAATCAGTTCAAAAGGAGAAAGAAAGTCCAAATAAATTAACAAGAAGTCCAAAAAGAAATAAACAAGTTAGTCCAAAAATGAATATAAAAAATAAAACCCAAAGAAGACACAAAAACAGTTCCAAAAAGAAAAAGAAGACACAAAAACAGTTCCAAAAAGAAAAAGAAAACAGAAGAATAGAGAAAAGAAAAACAGTTCACGCAGCAAACATCAATGGCCAACAGGTACTCCTGGCCAACTTCTTAGGTTCAATGGTAATCCAACAAGTTTCTTTGGCAAAATCCAGTAAGTTCGGGCGAAGGTACGCCCCCTTTTTCTTTTCCAATACAACAAAACAACAAAGAGCAACCGCCGACAGCAGGCAGAATTGCCCCGGAGCTGGGCGAAATTTATCAACACACAAACAATTACTATTTGTCAAATTACACCCAGCTCAAACGAAAACAAAACCACCTACCTCGACGACCTTATGCTGCTGTTGTTCTTTTTTCTTTCGGTTTAAAATTGGACGGAGCCAACACACTCACGTCCTCCTCAGTTCTCTGTAGGAAGCAACAACAACGCGCATATGCGGTATTACCACACAACCACTCCTACGCCTTAGTGAAAATCAGTTGCTCAACAATATTATTGTTATGGTAAATATTACACAAAAGAAAACATTTGTCGAGCAAATGGGAAATATCATGTTGGTTCATCTGAAGACTAGCTTTAGATGCATTGTTGCATTGTGGAGGATTTGCCTAGGCAATAATCTTAAGAAACTGGACTTCACAAAGCCATAAACCACACGGCTAATTAGGAAATTGTAGTTGCAATTCGTAAATGGTATTTGAACTACGAAATTATGTAAAATAATTCGGAAGTTAGTCATTAATATTTATCAACACATGTGAGCAGATATACTAACATGTAGGCGAACAAATACGAAAATCGAAGATTGCGCAATGACATAACTTCTCGCATGTATAAATACTTGTGTAGATACATAAGTATAATTATTTTTAGTTTATACAATATACCTATACAATAGATTCGTGACTTTGCTAGGAACTGTCTCTTAATTACGTAGGTGGAATTTTTATAATATAACGTGAAACATTATTCCAAGAAATAATTGGATTAAAACTCTTACTCAAATGTATATTAATTCCCATGTTATATCTGATTACGAACAGTCTTTTCTAGATTTTCAAAAGTAGGTTTAAGCAAGCTCTAGCTGCTAACAATTTTGCAATATGCAATATAAATAGCACATAGCTGTGATAAATAAATATAGACTGAAGACGTTGAGAATATGCCTAAACAATGAGCAATAAACTACAATAATTGGCAAATATTGAAAGGACACAGAAAATGTGTCAATAGCCAGGAGGTGTACTCCTGGGGCTACAAGCTACAGTAGGAGCCACCCTTAGGGGTTAGCTAAATTTAAGTGGCAAAAATACTTCACGATATATGTGGCACCTTGGGCAAGTGTTTTCTACTATAGCCTCGGGCCGACTAAAGCCTTGTGAGTGGATTTGCTAGGCGGAAACTGAAAGAAGCCCATCGTATATATGTGTATATATATATATATATATATATATGCGTGTGTGTGTTTGTGCGTCTGTGTTTGTCCCCCTAGCATTGTTACTTAGCGGTTCGGCAAAACAGACCGATAGAATAAGTACTAGGCTTACAAAAGAATAAGTCCTGGGGTCGAGTTGCTCGATTAAAGGCGGTGCTCCAGCATGGCCGCAGTCAAATGACTGAAAC
>NC_042998.1:77001171-77068671 GCF_006345805.1 Octopus sinensis | reverse complement strand
AAATATTAAAAACATTTAAAATAAAGCAAGCGCACACTTACTCGTTATAAGGAGAAAACTATTGTTGGTAGAATATTTTTGGAAAATACTTTGTAAAACATTGGCTTCGCAGGCTATCTAAAATTAATTGTGATGGGCAAAATAAACCTTTCAGATTAGGGAAAATCTGTTGCTCAACAATGTTATTGTTATGATAAATATTACAGATAAGAAAACATTTGTCGAGAAAATGGGAAATCTAATGCTGATTCATCTGAAGACTAGCTTTAGATGCATTGTTGCATTGTGGAGGATTTACCTAGGCGGTAATCTTAAACTAGACGTCACAAACCCATAAACCACACGACTAAATAGGAAATTATAGTTGCAGTACGTAAATGGTATTTGAACTATGAAATCATGTAAAATAATTCGGTAGTTGGTCATTAATAATTGTCAACACATATGAGAAGATATACTAACATGATCAAATACGAAAATCGAAAACCTCGCAATGTCATACGTGCTTGCATGTATAAATACTTGTGTAGATACATAAGTATAATTCTTGTTAGTTTATACAATATACCTATAAAACAGCTTTGTTTCTGGGCTAGGAACTGGCTCTTAATTAGGTGGAATTTTTAAACCATATCCCCACGTTAGTTTAATATCTGCAAATTATCAATTTGAAAAGATCAATCAGTAAATAAAACGAAAATATACATGCATTTATACATATACATACACACATGTATATACATATACATACACACATATATATGCGCTCACACACACACGCACACACACACACATATATACATACATACAATTGTAGTTTTAGATTTTTAGCCTTTTCACCATACCTGTTGTTGTTTCTTAGTTTTCTCCCGAGTTATCTGTTATTGGAACTTCTGTTTTGTATTTGTAAACATCCTTGAAACGTAGCAATCCTTTATTTTGTATACTAACATTTCGTGATTATTCATATTAATTTTCCGAAATTATTTCACGTTAGTTTTAGTATCCCTACAGGGAATATTTTGTAATAGGTTTCTAGCATAATACGTCCCTCACCGACATGTGTTTTGGTAAATATAGGCTTTCTATGTGGCGTGTACTTTAAACACACCATCATCATTATCATCTATATCAAGATGCCAAAAGAATATAATTATTGTTTTATTTCACTTATATATATATATATATATAATCCGGGTACAAGCATGGTACACAGCATTGCTAGAAATAGGAATCAAATGGCTCAAAAACCACAGTAAACCACTTATATACACACGTCTGAATTCGTGGAAACGAGTATATAGAAGCCATCTTAACAATAGCCAGTAGAAATCGCAAATATGTTGTAGACGTACTCATATCACGTGATTCTGGACCCTGTGATAGCACTTAGTCTTCGTCTTTGAGTATTCCTGCCGAACTAAACGTTCAGAAACAAGCGAATTATGTATTCATCTATGTATGTATATATATATATATACATAAATACATACATGCGTGCATGTATACATACATGCGTAGATAATTCGCTTGTTTCTGAACATTTAATTTTCAATGCTTCGTATATCACTAAGCATTATATCCCCATGACCATCAGTTATTTAAGAACATACTGAATCCAAGAAAATTCATTTTCCACATGAACCACATTGTCCAATTATACCGACACGAAGACATATGGATGTACACTAAAACCCATTTCGGAGAACCTATGAATATTTTATATTCTGCCGAGATATGCAAAATTGTATTGGTTTATATCCTACGCGCACGGAATTTGTCAAATTTAGTAAATTACAATAAGACTTATACCTTAACGATGTACGAATAATTTCTCGCAATATGATCTCACGGTAGCAGGACAACTTCCTGAAGTTACTCACGCTTGGTAATTACAGTAAATAGCACGTAATTACCGTCAGCATTTGACTAAATCTCTTATATTAACAGGAAGGTAATATGTATCAATTTAGGCTATAATCCCCACTTTCCTTTTTAATAACGTAATAAATGGTATAAGCATATTCCACTGCTATTGTTGTCGTATGGTTAGGTCTGGAGACACTCAACAGAGAGACCAAAACTACAAATATAGATTGTCACTGAGCGACGACGAATATATCATTATTTACATTTAAATTTTGGTAGTTTCCATTTTAGGAAACTACTACTTGGTTTTATTCCTCTGCATCTCAATATACACATTAATAGAACAAAAACATTCAAGTTATGTCATGTGTTCTTTCCCACTTCGGTTGATTCTCTAACATATTTCCAAGGGATGTAAAATTCCTTCATTTCTACATATCAATATTCGACTGACAATCATCATCAACGCTAGTAAAATATTTGCTTCTATGACTTCCAACACTCTGTTATCATACATTAGCATCAGTTATACACACATTGAATATTCCCACAGGATGTCCTTCAAAGTTCATCTTATATTTCATGTTCTCACAATTTGCAATCACAAATTCCTATCACATACCCTGCAGATACATGTCTAATCTTCGGCAAAACTAGTGCGCACGTGATCTCAGTAATTTAGCAAGACAAGAACACATAAAAACTTCGAAGTACTCCTACTCATGGAAAGGCTAAAATGTCAATAGAGAAGCTGTTTAATGCAAGGAAGTTCCAAGCCCTGCGCTACCGGCACACAAAGGTAAACGACATGCAGACTGGATACACTGGCCCGGGAAGAATTGTAATTCCTGAGTCAAAATCAGTGCGTGACTTGGGCATTGACATGAGCAATGATGCATCTTTCCAAGTGCATATTACAAATTTGGTAATAAAATGCAGACGGCTAGCTGGATGGATTCTCCAAACTTTCAGAACAAGAGAGAAGGAGACACTGATGGTCCTTTGGAAGACATTCGTCCTCAGCCTCTTAGACTACTGCTCCCAACTATGGTCACCACACAATATAAAGTTAACAGCAGAACTCGAATAATCCAACAAAGCTACACTAAGAAGATTGTCTCAATGCAGCATATCAGCTACTGGGACAGACTGAAAGTATTAAAATTCTTCTCCCTGGAGCGAAGGCGGGAGAGATATGCAGTGATATACATCTGGAAAATCCTGGAGGGTCTTGTCCCGAATTTTGGTATTGAAAGATACCCCAACAGCAGAACAGGGCACCACTGCATGGTGCCAAAGATCCCAACATTACCATCAAAATACAGGACCAAATACTGCAACAGCTCGGATTTCAGGGGACCACAGCTCTTCTATATCCTTCCTAAATGCCTGAGAGACCTGCATGGTGCGGATGCGGGTTTCTTTAAAACTAAACTGGATTACTTCTTGTCAGGGGTTCCAGATGAACCTACCTCTCGGCAGGAAACACAGATGCGGGCAGCGGCGTCGATCTCCCTTGTTGATCAAATGCCACGTATCAGAGATGATTTCACATACTAGTGTAGCTCATTCAACGGTGGTGCCCCAGAATGGCCGCAGCCTTCGGGCTGAAGTATTTTTAAGGATTTAAGGATTTAAGGATTTAGATATAAATTTGTATATGTACATATCTATATATACATATATATATATATTTAAATATATATATAGACATATATATATATATATATATTTAAATATATATATAGACATATCCATATCTGTGTATCTTTCTGTTGAAGAGTGTAGGCTCGAAACGTTAAAGACTTGTTTTATTTATATTTCCTGAGCGCCATACTAATACAATTGTTTGTTTGTTTTCCACCTGCCTTCGTCTTTTGTCTATTTTCATAAAGCTTCCCGTTATATATTATGCGCTCACGTGGTCTCACTTTCATCCTATATTCTACCAATACCACTATCAACACTTACCTCTACCTTGGATTTTCTTTACCTCTTGGATACTTACCATTGGCTGCACCTCTCTTTCGCGGATCAAAGTGACTTTGTTATTGATGTGAAATCCTTAAAAAATATACCACGACGTCTACACATTTCTAACCTTGAACTTTCAACCTTGAACTTGTTCGCATAAACTGTCCCGTTTGTTGTATTTTTATTTTCTCATATATTACCACTTTTTTACATTCATTTCATGCTTTCCACAGTTTCCTGCATTTTTGTTCTCCTTTCCGTCTTTCTTCCCTCTCTGGATGTCCATACTCTGTTTCCTCTGCCTGCCCCCCTTTTTTTGCCTCCCCCTCTCTCTGCTTCCCTTCTTTCTTTCCCTTTTCCGTTTGCCCCGTCTTTTCTGCCCCTATCGCTTACTTATCTAGTTTTTTCATACGATTATTATTTTTTGTTTTTTTTTTAACGTTTGTTTTTTCCCCTTTTTTTTCGCTATCCTTTTTTATCTATTTTTTTCATACGATAATTTTCTGTTTTTTGTTTTTTGTTTTTTTTTTGTTTTTTCGAACGTTTGTTTTTTCCGCTATCCCATCATGCCGGATCCTAGGTCCTACCTCCTCACCCTCCATCATCGTTTGAAGGATCATCTCCGTTAACTTCCCGTATACTGCCTTCAGCCGTCCGTTAATCTCTCTCTACTTCTTTTAAAAACAACCCGCTTCTCTAGCCATGTCTATTTCCTAAGCCGCTGCCTACATCACCGACTCATCCCTAAAGGTTTCCGCCTCCACTTCCACCCTGCTCTCCACTCGGATTCTTCCATCTTACCCATACTCCGCACCACATCTTACCGCCTTATGCGGGCCACCATTCGCTCCAATCTCTCTAAACTACATACCATCAACCGCCTTCTTCCTCCTGCTTTCTCCACATTCTTCTCCTCTCTGCCGCCTCTCTATGCTCCAAACACGCTACACTTCATTATCCATTTGAATCAACTCTTCCATCAATTTCTTTCTGATACCAAACTTCGTAAACTCCAATCACTCTTCCATTCCACCCTACCCGACGCCACTACCCCAACTCCTCCACTACCCTTCTCCTCTCCCGATAGGCTCCATCCACCCATACCTAACCCCACTGCCCCTCCCTACAACCCCTTCTCCCCTCCTGATAGGCTCCATCCACCTACACCTAACCCTACTTCCCCCCCAAACCACCCCCATACACCTCCCCAATCCCTCCCCCTCCGACCTCCCCCTCAGACCTCCCCGAGACCTACCACCCCTCCTACTTCTATTCCACCCACCCCTTCTCTACTTCCGTCTGTTGTTACCATTCCCCCCGATCTTCCCCTCTCTGCGGCTGAACGCTCCGTCCTTGGTAGGGGTCTGCGTTTCATCCTCCTCACTCCATCCTGTAAGGAATTCCAGACGCGAGTTGATGTCCACAGCTTTGTGCGCCGCGTCCGGTTGGGTGCGCATTACCACGACTCGCCACCCACACCCAACGAAGAGGACTGCTTCACTGGCCTGGGCCGCCGACCATCCCCGTGGACGCCTGCCCCTGGCCAGTTCCTAGCAGTGGATCTTTTCGCGGGCGCTTGTCAGCGTGCATTGGAGCGGTTCAACTTCTCCAGGCGCCAACGACACCTCAACATCTCCCCGGCTGAGCTCTTGGCTCTTCGTTCCCTCCAACGGCGCGCTGACATTATCATCAAACCGGCTGACAAGGGTGGAGCTGTAGTGGTGTGGCGCGCGGACCTCTATAGGGCCGAGGCTTTCCGCCAACTCAATGACACCTCCTTCTACTCCCCTCTGCCCTCTAACCCCACACGTAGCTACCAACAGACGGTATCCTCTACTGTCCGCGACTTCATCTCGTCCTCCCGTCTCCCCCACACCGCATCCAACCTAATTGTGCGAACCCCACGTACCCCCACCATTTACTTCCTCCCCAAAATCCACAAACCCAACAACCCTGGCCGCCCCATTGTCTCCGCCTGTAACTGCCCCACGGAGCTCATCTCTAAATACCTCGACCGTGTCCTTGTTCCCCTAGTGGCATCTCTTCCCTCCCACATCCACGATACCAACCATGCTCTCCGGCTTTTCAACTCTTTCTCCTTTCCTCCCGGCT
Organism: Octopus sinensis; assembly: GCF_006345805.1. NCBI lineage: Eukaryota > Metazoa > Mollusca > Cephalopoda > Octopoda > Octopodidae > Octopus > Octopus sinensis. The sequence continues at coordinate 77,062,716 of NC_042998.1, read as the reverse complement.
CCTCCAAAATCCTTTTTACTATGGTCATCCAAAGCCTCTATACTGTTATCCCTCACCACAGGACTGCAGGCCCTTCGACACTTTCTTGACCTCCGCTTCAACCCTGTACCTGACACCTCCACACTCATTCGTCTGGCCGAACTTGTCCTTACTCTGAACTGCTTCTCGTTCGCGGGCGAGTTCTACCATCAGATTTCGGGAGTGGCCATGGGAACGCGAATGGGCCCCAACTATGCGAACCTGTTCGTTGGCTATATTGAGGCCCAAATATTCTCTAATTTCACTGGTCCCACTTCTGAACTATATGGTCGTTACATTGACGACATTATCGGTGCCACCTCACTCTCCCGTGAACATCTAGATTCCTTCCTCTCTTTCGTCCAATCTTTCCATCCAGCCCTCCACTTCACTTCCACTATCTCCAACACCTCTGTCTCCTTCCTCGACATTTCGGTTAGCATTCTTCACTCCACTCTTACTACCTCCATTCACTACAAACACACAGACTCACACTCATACCTCAACTTCTCTTCCTCCCACCCAGAACACACCAAGCTTTCCATCCCCTATTCCCAATTCCTCCGTCTACGTAGGCTCTGTAGTGACGACCATGACTTTGAGACTCAGTCTCAACGTATGGCTCACCACTTCACCCTACGTGGATACCCCCTCACCACTATCCACACCGCCCTTGCTAGAGCACGGTCCGTGGACCGTGTATCTGCTCTCTCTCCCCGAACCCACCCTTTAGTCTCCCGCCTCCCTTTCCCCCTCACTTACCACCCCACGACCCTACCTCTCCAACGCACCATTCTTCGAGCTTTCCGTCATCTCCGATCCGACCCGTCCACTTCACACCTCTTCCCTAACCGACCTCTCCCCTCTTTCAAACGAGCCCACAACCTTCGAGACCTTTTGGTCCATAGCTCCTTCCCTGACCCTACCTCCCAACCCGCCTCGTTCCCCTGCTCCCGCCCACGTTGCCGCACTTGCCCTTACCTCTCCAACACCACCCTCCTCACTAGCACCCATCATCGACCCTATCCCATCATCCACTCCTTCACCTGCACCTCCAGCAATATTATCTATTGCGTCTCTTGCTCTCTCTGCCATTCCTTGTACATCGGACAAACGGGACGCCGCTTGACTGACCGGTTCGCGGAACACCTTCGTGACATCCCCTTGCGACGACACACCGGTCTCACGCCATTTCCGCTCCACCGGTCACTCCTTGCAACACCTATCTGTGTTCGGTTTGTCCTTACACAGAGGCCATCCGGATTCCCGTTTGCGCCGTGAACAGGAATTAATCTTCTCTCTTCGCTCTTATACGCCATTTGGTCCAACTCTCCCCTCCTCATCTAACCCCCTCTCCCCCTCCTCTCACCTACCTTTCCCCCCCGACCCCTACTTCTTCAGTCCTTCATCCTTTCAACCCCTACTCCCCTTCCCTTCTTCCCTCTTTCTCCCTCCCTCCTTCCCTCTTTCCTCTTCCCCGTCCTCTGCTCCTCACTCCCCTTCTCTTCCCCCTCTCCCTCTTTCCTCCTTCCTCCTCCCTCCTCCCCTCCCCTCCCTCCTCCCCCTCCTCCTCCCCTCCTCCTCCCCTCCCTCCTCCCCCCCTCCCCTCCTCCTCCCTCCTCCTCCCCTTCCTTATCCCCCCTCTCTATCCCCCTCTCCCCCCCCCTCTCTCCTCTCTCCACACTACACCACACGACTTTACACATCACATCATATATGATGTGCCATACTAATACATACACCAACTAATACATACTAATACGTACTAATACATACTAATACATACTATACATACACCAACCCTATACATACACACGTCCAGACCTCTCCTCTCTACGCACTTATACTCTCTCATACACCCACACACACACACCCTTATACATACTAATACGTACTAATACATACTAATACATACTAATACATACACCAACCCTATACATACACACGTCCAGACCTCTCATACGCACTAATACTCTCTCATACACACACACACACACACACCCTATACATACTAATACATACTAATACATACACCAACCCTATACATACACACGTCCAGACCTCTCATACGCACTAATACTCTCTCATACACACACACACACCCTTATGTTGGAGCTGGTCATTCAACCCTATTATCCACCCTATTATCTCCCCTTATTTCGCTCTCGCGTCTCATGTTTGATCTTTGACCAGATCGCCATGTTGATTCGTTAGTTACTGCACGCATTTTTTTTCTCTCCTTCTTTCTGTGTTTTTTTTTCTCTCTGTGTATCTTTCTGTTGAAGAGCGTAGGCTCGAAACGTTAAAGACTTGTTTTATTTATATTTCCTGAGCGCCATACTAATACAATTGTTTGTTTGTTTTCCACCTGCCTTCGTCTTTTGTCCATTTTCATAAAGCTTCCCGTTATACATGTCTATATCTATCTATAGATAGATAGATATACATATATAAATACACATATATATATTTATATATATACATATGTATCTAAATAAGTAAATATACCTATATGTACATATATATATATATATATACAGTATATATATATATATATATATATATATATATATATGTATATACATATGTATAAGTACCTATATATGTAATTATATATATATATATATATACATATGTATAAGTACCTATATGTATTATGTATATATATATATATATACATATAAAGTACCTATATATTATACATATCTATACCACACAATACACACACCACACTTATCACACTTATATATATTATATAACATACAAATATATATATATATATATATATATATATATATATATATATATATATATATATATATTATATATATATGGCCGATCTGGGCTGTATCAGTGATGTCAACCCCAACACACTATATTGGACATAACGTTTAGTGCCCCTGATGTCTTAGCGGCGATAAATGAAATAAAACACAATTCAGTAGTAGCCCCGATAGGTTCCCTGCTTGTGTCCTGAAGGTGTGTCGACACCAACTTGCATCTCCCCTTGCTAATCTGTGGAGAAACTCACTGGATTCTGGCTATATTCCAAAAAACCTCTGTCCCAGTCTGTTGTCCCAGTTTTCAAAAAGGGAAACAAGTCCCTTGCAGTGAACTACCGTCCGATCTCACTCACCTCTCATATCATCAAGGTATTTGAGAGGGTGGTGAGATCTCGAATACCCAATTTCTGGAAAGCAACAGACGGCTGATCCTAACCAACATGGGTTCCGTAATGGAAGGGACCGCCTAACGCAGCTCCTGCATCACTTATATGACATTTTGAGAGCTTTGGGAGAGGGCTCCAACACCGATGTCATCTACCTTGATTTCAGTAAGGCCTTCGACAGGGTCGATCACAAGATCCTATTGAAAAAACTATCCAACATTGGTGTCTCTGGAAAGTTACTGAAATGGATCAAGTGTTTCCTGACAGACAGATCTCAACATGTTGTAGTTGAAGGGGTAAAATCAAGCCCAGCCAAAGTCATAGTGGCGTTCCGCAAGGCACTGTGCTGGGCCACTTCTTTTCATCATCTACATTAATGACATCAATGACATCATCAAGCACAGCAACATAAAATCTTTGCAGATGATCCAAGCTACAGAAGGTCATAAATGAGGCGAGTGACCGGACATGCCTTCAGTCAGATCTACTGGCTTGTTATCCAATGGGCAGAAAAAAACAATATGCTGCTGAACGAGGATAAATTTGAGTTAATCCACTTTGGAAAAGAGGATGCCCTGAAACTCCCATACTCCCTTCCTTCAGGTGAAACTCTCGCGGCGTCCAACAACATCAGAGACTTGGGAGTAATTGTGGACAAAAACATAAGCTGGGCCACTCATATAAACACCAAAGTTAACATGGCCCGCAGAATGTGTTCCTGGATTCTCAGAAGTTTCCAGTCGAGAGATATCCACACCATTATCCTTCTCTTCTTCACTTTTGCCCGACCCCACCTTGAATACTGTTGTCCACTGTGGTCTCCCCACACAATACAAAGTATCATAAAAGTTGAAGCACCTCAAAGGGCAATCACAAGAAAGATAGATGGCATGACAGGCCTCGACTATTGGGGTCGACTAGAAAAGCTAAAACTTTATTCTCTCCAACGTCGTCGTGAGTGCTACATCATCTGCATGATGTGGAAAATATTCCATCAGCATTGCCCAAATGATGTTGGCATCACCTTTAAGGTACATCCAAGGCTTGGGCCCCGTGCCATCCGCCCAAAACAAAAATCGCACTCTCATCTCATAACAACAATACGGCACAATTATTTCACCTCAATTGGCCCCGCTCTCTTTAACATTACACAAAACACATTAAAACAGAAACTGACCCTATAGGGTTCAAGAAGTCTTGGACAGATTCCTTCAAGAAATCCCGGATAAAACCCCTACACCCGGATATGTCTCTGTAAACAATAACTCTCTACTTGAGTGGGCCATAGTGCCCAAATTCTGACTTGAAAGACTTCACCAGGTGGTGCTATTAAGTTAGACATGGCCTGGGCCAATAATGGCCGAAACCTATCAAAGTATCAAAGTATATATATATATTTATACATATATATATACTCTAATTGCACCACTTACAGAACTATTTACGCCCCTTACAAATTATCTTTTTACTCGGGGACTTATTATCCCAACACCGTTTGGTAGTCGGGGCGCATTCAAAGCCAGGGAACAGTAATGAAGATACCGTTATGACCTTAAATCTCTTAAACAATTCAAAATAATGACTTTTATTCCTCTTAATTCTACCTTAGTTCATCTATTAGTATATATTTATTGCTACTTCTCATTGAAAAGCCATTATTGTTTTGATATTCAATGTACTTCTTACTTCCTCCATATCTTTTCCACGTGTAGTTTGTATTTTCTTTTTGAAACATATTGCTGTTATACACACACACACACACGCACAAATATATATATATACATATATACGTATAAATATACTCCATTCTTTCATATACGTATAAATATACATACATATACATATATATATATATATATATATATATATATATATATACATATAGATATACATATATATATATATACATATATGCATACATATTTATATACATATATGCATACATATATATACACATATATGCATACATATATATACACATATATACATACATATATATACACATATATACATACATATATATACACATATATACATACATATATATACACATATATACATACATATATATACACATATATACATACATATATATACACATATATACATACATATATATACATATATACATACATATATATACATATATACATACATATATATACATATATACATACATATATATACATATATACATACATATATATACATATATACATACATATATATATACACATATACATATATATACACACATATACATACATATATATACATACATATACATACATATATATACACACATATACATACATATATACAACATATATATATAAAATCTGAACACGAGAGCTTCATCCCTCAGAAAACATCTAGACACATGCCGGAACACCGACAATAGCATATCAGTCACAACTGAGTCCGATGAAAAACATTTGGATAATTTAAGAATTAAGGAATCTATAATCATACACAGAGGAGCCTGGCTCCGCTGCCACCAAGACCTTCACGGATAGTATTCTCTATCCAGTGGGGTTCAAATCCCGGTAGCAAACCACTGACCCAAACCCTCGTCAATTTTTTCCCACAATAAGTGGGAAGAAACAAAATTTCTTTACCCTCAATGGGCTGGCTCGCAATACTGCGAACCTCCTCTGGGGTATCAAACAGCAACCAAACCGTTGCATGTTTGACTCCCCTAGAGATATACGTAATGGTTGGCAGATGTTCCGCCAACTCCTGCTCAATCATCTGCTTGGAGAAGATGGTAATGGTGTCGAGAACCTTTGAATACGTTCTAATCACCACCGTCCTATCATCTTGCTGCCAGATCCATTCTTTAGGTGGGACAATCTTCCACTCTACAATATTATCCGTATTTTTTTTGCCATGTTATAAAGTAAAAAATTAAAAAGTCCAAAACGATAGTTTACAAAAAGGAAAGAGAAAATTCAAAAGGAAACAAAAGGGAAGAAGAAAAAAGCAAACAGTTCAATATTTAAAAAAGTCACAATAGAAGAAGAAAACAGCTAAAAAAACACAACGAAAAATCTTCTGGGCATTCAGGTACTCCAAGCCCTATGGTACTTCAACTAGAACCTGGACTGCTCCACTTAAAATACGGCTTTCCAACGTAGTTGTAAAATACACACTATTTACAAACAGCGAACGACTTTTGGTGGCAGGATACGTCACCAAAGTATATTTCACACAATGAGAAAAAAATTTCATTTCATGCGAACAGTTGAAATTCAGCTTTCCAATAGTAAAAACATACACTGTTAAAAAGTTTTGGTTGAAGGATAATTTTTGGTTGAAGGATAAATATACTTCTCACAAGGAGAAAGAATTTTCATTTAATGTGAACCATATTGCTGAACTGCAAGTAGACCAACATCCTGAATCCAGTGAGGATTCCTTGTTTGTAAAAAAATATAAACACAGACAACGACCCTCACTGGGTCCAAGAGAATAAAGTCTTACCTTGCAGCAGCTTCTTTTGGCAGGCTAAACACTGCCGGCTATCTTCTTCACTGCACAATACAATGACACATGCGCACACTGATAACAGAGACTCATGGGAAAAATGTAAGCTACTTTATTTCATAAAATTTGTCATATAGACAGTACAAAGATTGTGTAGCTTTGCGGGCTGGACAAACAAATTAATGAATGAAAATTAAATAAAATGAATAAATGAGAGACGAAACCCAACACCTGCCGTTTGGATTTTTCTCGAAAACATTTTCTTCTTTTAAAAATCAATATAAGGTTTCAAACCTCTTACAAGGAGGCACTAAAACCTCTTACAAGATACTTTTTTCATTTAATTTGCCACAAGGGCAGCACATAGATTTACAACAATTCTCCTTGTCAGATCCCCCAAGCAATATGACTTGCCGCCTGCAGACAACTCTGCAACGACAAGTCAGGGCCTGCAAAGAAGAAAGCAAATTCTTCCTTGTCAAAGGTCGCTTCGACCTTTGACAAAATGTTTTCCGTTACTACCTCCGCAGCCACCTACGGAGGCCATATCGGGCTACTTGGGCAGACCGAGTACACACGTTCTCAGTCACCCAAGCCGTCCAAAAATTTACTCACCGTACCTCCCTTGTGGTAAAGGAGGAGAAACACCTCCTCTTCACAGGAAGGGACCTCACACTGCTCCGTCAGTGGCACACTTCCCACTGACGGAGCCCTATCCGCAGATGGCACACATCCCACCTGCGGCCCCGTCGGCGGCTCAGGAGCATCCGCCGACCGTCCTCTGCTCCTCTTTTTCCTCTTTCGTTTTGAGGCTGCAGGAGCAGGGGGCTACGTCGACAGACGCGGGGTCGCTACCCTCCTCCGCCGCCTGAACATTCTTTGGTGATCAACCATTGTAACTCACCTTTCTTTTTCTTTTCGTGAAGGCAAATTCCTCCACGACTTCCACCGTCTCCCCTCCAATGAGGGGTCGGCGGGCACCTTCTCTTTCTCGTGCACCAGGGCCTTACTACGGCCCTTGGTACAGTTTTCTCTTATATGGCCGGGCTCGAGGCACAGGTGACACTTGGGGAAGCGTCCCTCAAGTATCACCGGGTACCTGTACCCGGCTATTTTTAGAAAGTCTAGGAATGTCATATCTCCCACGGCCACCGGGGTCCACAGGGTCAAAGTTGCCTTTGACTCCTCCCAGTCGACCACAGGAGCAACATCCAAACTCAATAGTCTGACCTGCTATCCCCCAGGCCTCGCCGGATGGTATCTTCGATCCATCCCGCCTCCGTGCCCGGGGGCAATCCGCAGACCCAGGCTCTTCTTATCTTCCTCCCACAATAAGTGGGGAGGAACAAAATCTCTTCTCCCTCAAGGGGCTCGCTAGCAAATCTGCCAGCTTCCTCAGGGGTGACAAACAGCAACCAGGCCGTTGCAAATTTGGTCCCCCGTGAAATAAATTTTATAGTTGGCAGGTAGTCTGCCAACTCTTTCTCTATCACGCTCTTGTCGAAGAAGGCAATGGCACCACACGACCTAGAATAGGTCCGTAGTACTACCATCCTCTTCTCAAGATCTTTAATCCACTGTTTAGGTGGGACCACCTCCCACTCCAAAACAGCGGCACCGTTTGTTTTCGCCATGTGCAAAAAAAGTCTTAAAAGTTCAAAGAAAGTTCAAAGGTCAAAGAAGATGTAAAAAAAGGTACACAAAAAGTTAACAGAAACAGTAAAAAAATAAGTAAGTCCAAAAAATAAATTAACAGTTCAAAAAGAAAGAAAAAATCAGGAAAGATAGACGAAAAGTAGAAAAACAATTCACACAGCAAAAATCCAATTTCCTGGCCAGCATGTACTCCCGGCCTAATGTGAATAGGGTCCTTGGCATAAATCTGTTTTTTTCCGGTAATTGGTAAAATAAATCCAAACACAATACTGGCTACAGCCAACGGTAACTGCAACAGCAACTCTAACAGGTTCTATTCGGGCGAGGATACGCCCCATCACATTTTTTTTAAATGAATCCAAAAATTCACAATAAATTCACAATATACAAAAACAGCAGCCGCCGAGAGCAGGTAAAATTGTCCCAGAGCTGGGCACAATTTACTGAAAAAATAATTCGCACGCAATAAATTATGCCAGCTCACAACAAACAAAATCACCTACCTCGACAACCTTCTCTGTTTTTGTTCTTTTTTAATTTTAGGACGGAGCTCAAAGCTCACGTTCTCAATGTTCACTGGCAAGAAGTCGACTTGACGCGCATGTGCGGAAGCAAGCTACTTACCACACAGCTGTTATTTTATATATCAATACAATAATAGCAATTATATAATACACAAGGCTTTGGTGGGCACAGAATTGTAATGAAAGGGAATTGCCCAACGTGCCGCACAATGGGATTGAACCTAAGTCGACATGATTGGAAAACAATCTTCTGAAACACACAGCTACACCTATAAAGGAGAGATACATTTTGGATAATATACTCCTTGATATAATAAGATTAACAAAAAGATGCGATGTTTACGGCGAGAAGACCTTTGATTTCAATATTTACTCGAGCAACGCAACAACTAACAACGCTGCGCCATATAGGGTGTTCCAAAGTTAACTATCTGCTTGAATTAAATTAAGCAAATTTAAAAAAAGAAACTCACTAAATTTTATGTTTATTACCAAAACAATTGAAAATTTTCAATGTGTCTGTATCCCTGCATACTTCATATTTCTCCTTAGCGTTGCGAAAAACATTTTAAAACATTTCAGCTCCTACACTGCTAACTGAATGTGCTCTTGAAGCTCAGCTAAACGATTATCCATCATGGGAATGGAGGTTAAGAAAATTATTTCTGCCAAATTGAAAATAAGAGGGGTCCAACAGGATTTAAAATAAAATTATAAAGAAAATTCAAAATGTATACACTTTTAACATATTCAACATGATAAACATAAATAAAAGTGATTTTTAAAACAAGAGCATCCGATTTTACTCAAACCATCATTAATTCTGGGACACCCTGTATTTACTCGTCTGACTAAACGGGGAGGGAACACAGGTGGGGGACTAATTGCACCGAAGTGGTCCTGTGAGTCACGACAGCAGTTTTTTTTTCGTATGAACATTTTGCATTATATACAGGGGTTGGACAAAATAATGGAAACACGTTATAATTTTAAACAAATATATTTTGATATGGGGTGATACCGCCTTTGGCAGTAATTACAGCTTGAATTCTACGAGGCAATGACTCATACAATGCTTGAATTGATTCCAAAGTAATTTTTGCCCATTCTTCAGTTAAAACAGTCTCCAGTTCTTGTAGTGATGATGGTGGAGGATATCGACTCCATACTTCTTTTTCTAAAATGCACCATAAATGTTCACTAATACTGATATCTGGGGACAGTGGCGGCCAGATAAGATGTTCAACTTCACTAGAATGTTACTCGTGCCATTTAATAACAACTTTAGCTGTGTGAATTGGTGCATTATCATCCTGAATTAATACGTTTCCTTCCGGAAACAGTTCCGCAACTACAGAATGAATTTGATCAGACGAAATGCTTAGTCTTGGCTTAATTCTGCCATGAACATGAAAGGAAACCATTAGGCCGGCGGACTTCCAAGATATATCCTCCACCCAGATCATCACAGATCCTCATCCATGTTTAACAGTTGGAAGGCAGTCTGGGTCAAATGTTTCTTTTGGCTTTCTCCACATGTATACTTGGCCGGTGGTCGGAAATAAGGTAAAAGATGACTCATCCGAGAAAATAATATTCTTCCACTGCTCTAGGGACCAATTCTGTAGGCTTTTACTCCACGCTAAACGCTTTGCAACGGCTTTGTGCTGATCCCGGCAATCAGTTTTTGAGGAAACTGGGTTTTCAAGGCAGTCATTAAGATCTGCAGTAATTTTTGGAGCTGTACCATTGTGATTCTTTCTAACAATTCGCGTAAGAATCCGACGGTCTCCATCTGAAAGTTCTGGTTTTCTTCCGGAGTTTTGTTTCGACGAGGAGGATTTTTTCCCTCTTTCTCAAAGGCTGTCAATACTTTCGAGACAGTATTTTTTGATACCCCAACATTTCGGCTGTTTTCGTTACGCTAGCGCCTACCATACGAGTACCAACAATCTGACCGCTTTCAAAGTCCGACAGATCTGTCATTTTAATGAATTTTAATTACCTTTTTCTGATGATATCTGAAAAGAAACTGCATTTTCAGCAAAACATATTAAGCAACACATAATAAATAAAAAAAATAAATAAACGGAGTGGCTGTGTGGTAAGTAGCTTGCTTACGAACCACATGGTTCCGGGTACAGTCCCACAGCGTAGCACCTTGGGTAAGTGTCTTCTACTGTAGCCTCGGGCCGACCAAAGCCTTGTGAGTGGATTTGGTAGACGGAAACTGAAAGAAGCCCGTCGTATATATATATATATATATATATATACGTCCCGGGTTGAGTCGGGATATATATATATATGTGTGTGTGTGTGTGTGTGTGTGTGTTGTGGTGTGTGTGTGTGTGTGTGTGTGTGCGCGTTTGTGTGTCTGTGTTTGTCCCCCCAACATTGCTTGACAACCGATGCTTGTGTTTACGTCCCCCGTAACTTGGCGGTTCGGCACGACAAAAGGTGGTGCTCCAGCATGGCCCCAGTCACATGACTGAAACAAGTAAAAGAGTAAAAAAAGAGTAACCTTTTGACGGTTTTATAGATATTTCAAAATGATGATGCTATGATGCTAGGTGTTTCGATTATTTTGTCCAGCCCAGACATGCATGACATAGAAAGCAGACGTGCTGCCGGACCATGCTGCGTTGCGGAGGATTGGAGAATGGATGAATGGGTTTGTTGTACCTTTACCCAGCCGTACACACACACATACATGGCCCGGTGGTACGCGGGGTGGTAACATGAAGCATCAACAGGGCACCGACAAAAATTTCAATGCTCTTCGCATTTCTTCTGACAAATTGGATAGAAAAGTTTTCATGAAATAGTATACGCTACTTATAACGCATAAGTACTGTCAATATTTTATCATCGGAAAATGGCCTAAAAAAGATAAAAACATGTGCAGTATTTTCAAATCTGATTATTCTGCATTTGCATGGGAGTGGGATCATAGTCGCCGTCGAAAATTGTTTTAGTCAACAGCAATTCGAGGAGACTGATTAAGGTTTGTTGCAAATTTAGAGGAAAGCGACTAGATACTCAAGTCATGGGCCTTAACGTTGAAAAATGCTTTTAAAATGTAGTTTATCTGCCCTTGGATCCGCATTAGGCAAGAAGTTGAAACTTGATTTGGCCCATGACACTTCTTGAATGCTATGTAATGCAAGAGGAAAATTTCATTAAAATCGGTTGGGTGGATCTCGAATTTTTACGACATGACAAACACACAGTCAAACACACATCCTGTGTTATAGATAGATAGATATATAGATAGATAGATAGATAGATAGATAGATAGATACATTCATACATACATACATACATGTATATATATATATATATTATATATATATATATATATATATATACATACATACATACATACATACATACATACACATACATACACACATATATATGCGTTTGTGCCTAGTTGTTATGGGATGCATATTGCATTATTCATTATTATTGCCCAACAATACAATACGCATTGAGAATTCATAGCAAATCGTAACAGGGATCTAGTTACAGCAAAGTAGATATCAGTCTTTTTCTCTTGATATCATCGTCAATAGTTTAGCTTCTATAATTACACCATCAAAGTAAAATCTTATTAGATAATTTCCTTTCATGTTGATTTTCGTAACATTCAGATTTATAATTGTGAACCCCTACAACGAAACGTCACTACAAAATTAATTACTGGAGCCAATTTAATGATCATATTTCGCATTCTTCAACGCTAATATTTAACCAGCTCTCAACAAGGTTTCATCGTCGATGCTGCTACAAACAAAGAATATCTAAATTACTATAACCTTATGAGTTTGATTTATATTCTATTTTATTAACATCTAATTCCTTATTTTAACTTTTATCTTTTCCATGCATATTTAGTTTATTACTGTGATGATATTAATGCATTAAGCTGACGTAAACTTCTGTCTTCAGTGATTTTGATATGAGCTTGAATTGATCATGGTTAAAAAAATATGACTCGCGGAGGATGAACATATATATATATGCAATACAGAGTATAAATAATGGTTATTATATATTCTTTCTTTATTTCGTTAATTTTGACTTACAGCTGTTTCCAGTAGTCATTATAGGTTTGTTATTGATATGTTTATTCAATTGGCGCATTGATCGGTTGAGTAAAAATTGAACGACCTAAATATTTAATGCTGCTTTCATCAGTCATTTCTGGTTTCCACAAGAATACGCGACGCGGAGCACGTTACTGATCTAAGCAATATTGTTAGCCTGGTGCACTAACTGAGTATTTTGCTTATCCTATTCACTCTTCTCCCATCTCGTTTAATATACCATAATAAATTCTAAAGACTGCAGTATCTTTGGAAACGTCGTCTGCCTACATTTCTCGAAAAATTCAGAAAACGTTTGCAAAAATGAATGTAAATCACAAATTATCTGGATAAATAACGCCAGCATAGACCTAAATTTATAGAATTATTAAAGAATCCGTATTGTTAGTTTAAGATGAATTCAGTTTGAAAATCGTATTCCATAAAGAACTGATGTCATTCATGAAATTAAGGAATCCACAAAAGATATATAGATATGCATAAACGATACAAATAAGATATTTTTTCGAACGCAGACTTGCCGTTAGAACAGCAGAAATACTGAGGTAAATAATCCTTACAAGGCGGAAAAAATTACCAACAACCAGCTATGGGACTGGAACCCATACCACTCAAAGACTCCGGCTGAGTGCTTTACCATCAAGCTAAACTGCACACTGACAAATTTATCGACAAATTTAGACGCTAAATACTTTAGTATTTTATGGAACAACCATGTAAACAAAAAATACTTGTTCTTTTATTAGAAGCGTCAGAAATGTGTAATCTACGATACAAAAGAGATGACGTTTGTTTTTTCTGTGTTAAAAAAAAAATCATCTTATTTGTATCGTAGAATACATATTTTCGACGCTTCTAATGAAAAAGACACATGTTTGTTTACACATGATTGTTCCATAAAAAGCGTCTAAATTCTTGAACTGGAGATAATGAGTTCAACAATCTCCTTGCTATCACCAGTGCATCTCTCCTTCTGTTCGTCAGTGAGGACCCTGGCGCATTACAGAAGGTTATAAGCTTCCTGTTTAGGGTTGTTATAACTTGTTCAGGGCTGTTATAACTTGGGTAAATTATTGTAATTTTGGTATATCCTTACTAAACATCTAATAAGGTGACCTGCCAACTGTTTATTTTAGATTGAAGGAGACGGTTTTGATCACTCTGCCCACACCGTACTCAACACTTCTTGTCACAACTAACTAGCTTGCAGAATGTCATCGGGACGTTTGAAAAATCGCTAGGCCATAAAGTTTTTTGTTAAACTGGGCAAAAATGCAACAGAAACTTATGAAATTTCCAGGTTACTTATGAATTACTTTGTATGAGCCGGGCATCTGTTTTACGCTGGCACAAGAGGTTCAACAATGCTAGAGACGAAACGAGAAAAGCTTAGTAGTGCACGTAAGGACATCAGCCATGGTTGATCAAAATAATTTGCTTGCTTAAGACCGTCATGTATCTATAAAGACGAAATGATAGAGTTCGGATTGGTGCAGCAACTGTACACAGAGCTAAATGCAAAACATATGCAGAGTTTGTTCCCAGAATGCTCAGTGACAAACAAAAGGAAAGACGCATTGATGACAGCAGGGAGATTGTTGAACTCGTAGCCTCCAATCCAAGAATCTCTGGTGACATCTGACGAAAGCTGAATTTACTGTTATGATCAAAATCCCAACAGACAGACTACCGAGCAGAGCAAATTCGAACTAAAGAAGTCCAGTCAAAGCAAATGTATGAGATGTCTATGAAGATACTTTTTTTTTATACATCCATTGGTTTCCTTCAAGCCAGGCGGTCAGTGAAAACGCCTTGAGGGATTGCGTCGCAAAAACCTAGAACACTTCCACTCGATTCGGTGACACCTACACCAGTAAAATGTACCAGTCTACATTTGCATCCGGTAACCAACAGCTTGACAGATATGGGTATCAAAATTATTCCTCAGCCTCCATACGGTCCAGATCTTGCTCCTTGTGATTTGGTGGTTTCATAAGCACAAAGAGAGCCTTCAGGTGATTAGTTTTGAAGATATTGAGCTGTAGAAGTTTGTGACAAGGGTCTTGAACACGTTCACTTCGGCTGATATTCATGTGACATTCACAAGTTGGTTGAAGCTCCACAACATTGAAGTCAGACGAACCTATTTTAAAGGAGAATAGACATCGTACTTTCTTGAAATTAATTAATCTCTCTCCTGAAAAGTTGGAAAAATCTCCTGGAATACACCTTGTACATATATATATTATATATATATATATATATATATATATATACATAGAGAGAGAGAGGGAGGGAGGAAGGGGCAGAAAGAGAGAGCGAAACCCATGTGAGTGGCACTACTGGCTACATTGAATGCAATTGGAGGTGTTGTCCACTAATTTTCTCCCAAAGCTGCTTTTCCATCGATATTGCATATTTTTCTTCAGCAAGCCTAAAAATCTCAACAATTTATACCTTTCTCCTGTCCCAGGTCCTACCGAGGGCCATTATCAGTAATGTTCTCCAACCTTTCGACATTTACGAGGTGGTGTCTAGAAGTTTCTGGAGTACTTATGTTTCACAAAAAATAGCTTATTCACCTAAGTTTTAAAATCATCTCCGAAATTGTCACCCTGCGCAGTCCCTACATTTCTGTCACTTTTGGAATCCTGCCTGGAAGACATTTTACGTAGCAAATTGAAGACATTCTGCAAATCGACTTGAGTACCGACAACGGTGTTAAAACGACAACTTTTGAGCTGCATTTTCATTTCGGAAAAGAGATCCTAAATCTAGCAAATGGCGCGGTTGCGAAAGTGCTACAATGTTGCTTTTGGCAAGAAACTCACGAGTGAGGAGAGCTCAGTGACAAGGTGCATTCCCCGAAAAACCTCCCTTAAATGCTTCAAAACTTTTCAGTAGAACTCTCGATTGACGGTCTGACCCTGGAGAACGAATTCTTGAAGAACAATACCACAGATGTCGGAAGAAAAGAACGATGTGCGTGCTCTTGATTGAGTTGCGGCTCCGTCATGCCTTCTTCGGTCGTAGAAATGAAGGTCACTTCTATTGTGACAACTGCTGCTTCGTCTCATGGTCGTACCCTTACACCATACTATCGTCACCGGTGATGATCCCCAACATAAAGTATGGGTCATCAGCGGCACGCTGACGGAGACCTTGATAAACTTTCACGCAATGTTCTTTCTGCTCATTGGTTAGCAGACGAGGCACAAACTTGTCAGAGACACGCCGCATGTTCAAGTCATACATTAGGATTGTCTGTACGGACCTACAAACAGACCAGCAACTTCAACAATGTCGTTAATTGTCCTCTGACGATCCTCATGCACAAGCTGGGGAATTTTCTCCAGATTACACTCGTCGTTAAACTCGTGCCAGATCTTCCAGGAGTTACACTCGAGGCAGATCTTCCAGGTCGCTCATAGTGCTCTATGGACGTTCTTATGGACGTTCTTCCGCTTTTGAAGTGTTCTAGCCACACGAAGCATTGCGTACGACCCACTGCATTGTCGATGTAAGCTTGTGCAATCATGCTCAATATCTCTGTAGCAGACCTCACAAGTTTAACGCAAAATTTCACGTTGGCTCTTTGTTCCAACTTCCTGTCGGTGACAAAAATCGCAGACTACAGCATACCTGTGATCATAAGAATAAAAATTTCACAACTTGCGAAGTAAACACAGAGATGTTACTTGGCACACTACCTCATGAAGGTCACTGCTAACTCTCACAGCTCACGCAACCGTGTGCTGCCATCTGCTGATACGCTACAGAATTAGTCTTGGAATGTTTTGATACCACCCCGTATGTAAAGAGAGTTTATGTCTCCCTTCAAGGCATCTTTGAAATGGAAAGCAGGCAGCACTGTAGCTCTCTTGCCACTTGTCTCCTCTGTCTGAAGGGCGGAGTATATGTCGCAACCACGAGAGGTAAAGCATTATTGAAAGTATTTGGCCTATGACATTGTTCTTTACAACAATAGTTTGCAAAGGTGATACTATTGCAGATCTTTGCATTCCATGTGGGATGCCTTTCAATGTTAGCGCCTTTTAATTTTAGGGAAAATGATAAACGGCGATGTACAGCTCTGCTGCAGCATGCAGTGTACGTAGCTTTTCCATCACTGGTAGACATTTCACGGTGTCTAGTGTGCTGTAGCAGATGGTAGTTTTTGTGGAACAGGGTTTGTAGTCATGCTCTAATCATTTTTCTATTTACTTTCTCGCAATTCTGATGGCCTCCCCTGTTACGGTTTGAAATCCCAGTTCAATATTTTATGATAAGTCTGCTACCTATTCTATAGGTCTCCTTCTGCCGAGCCTCAAAGTTACGTGGACATAAACACGCCAACAGCGGATTTTAAGCAATTGTTGGAGACAAACACATATACCAAGATACACGCCCATCACTCCACAGAACGTACGCACTAATTTACTTGCACACATACACACACATACCTTCCCATACACACATACAGGCCCATGCGTTTGCGTGCGCACAGACAGACACACGATAACCCCAGCAGTAAACAACTCCCTTTTCTTGACATCCTAATTAAAATAGTCAATAACCAGATCGAAACAGACATCTTCTATAAACCCATAGATTCTAAACAATACCTATTGTTTAGAATTCATGCCACCCCAAGCACATTAAAATTAATATACCTTATAATCTAGCGAAAACAAACTGTACCATAGTTTCGGACACCTATGCTTGTGAACGAAGACTCTGCTTTTGAATCTCTTTAATAATCTCACAATAATGACTTTTATAACTTTTATTCCTACCCCAGTTCATCTAATTGTATATATATGTATCGTTACGTTTCATAAAAAACCTTTACTTTTTTTGATTTGCATTTGATGTGCATTTTCGCTTATTTTTCTTCTTACTTTCCCTTTACATTTCCACGTGTAGTTTCTATTTTCTTTTTGTAACATATTTCTATTATATATATGCAGGTATATGTGTGTGTTGATTTATATATTTTAATACGCAAAACATAGTCGGGAAATACCACATTACTATATTATCTATGTTAATCTCTCCATTGAATACAATAATGGAAATCCTACTGATGCAGGCCACCACATATCTCCTTGCTTTCTGTTTTACCTGATACATAAATATGTATTTATGAACATGCACGCACACACATACAAACATACATACACACAAGGTTTGCATGTTCTAATTTTAAAAATTAGGAAAACCAATTTAAGTCAAATTAGTCAATTTATGTACTAGAATGGATATATTCGTGTTTACTACACATATATACACATTCTTTTACATTTTTCAGTCATTTGATTACGAGCATACTTGAGCCCCGCCTTTAGTCGAACAAATCGACCCCAGGATTTATTCTTTGTGTGTCTAGTACTTATCCTATCGATCCTTTTGCTGAACCGCTAGATCACGGGGACGTAAACATACCAACATCGGTTGTCAAGCGATGTTGATAGGGACAAACGCAGACAAACACACACACACACACACACCACACACACACACACACACAACACACACACACACACACACATATATATATATATATATAATATATATATATATATATATATATATATATACGCAGGTTTCTTTCAGTTTCCGTCTACCACATCCATTCACAAAGCTTTGGTCAGCCCGAGGCTATAGTATAAGACTTTTACCCCAGGTGCCACGCAGTGGAACTGAACCCGGAAACCATATGGTTGGTAAGCAAGCTACTTACCACATTAACAAAAATTAATACTTTTTCTCCGCTTTAAATTTCTCGAAAGAGCTATGAGACACAACTAGGCCTGTAAGATTTACAGCCGTAATAATATCAAATCTTACTCACATTGTTGTGGTATGACAGTCCCCGAAAATGGTGGTCACAGAATGAACACTTTAACTAGATTTCATATACTAGCTACTGCTAATTCAGGAATCCATGCAACTAGTTAAATCATGTTTGTTTCATTATTAAAGAGTCTATTTCACAATTTGATATACAATCATGCTTGCTTTCGTTATACACTTTTTAACTACATTTAATATACTATCATTCTTTTCTACTCTAGGCACAAGGCCGAATTTTTTTTTTTTAGGGTGGGGGAACCAGTCGATTAGATCGACCCCTGTACGCAACTGGTATTTAATTTATCGATCCCGAAAGGATGAAAGGCAAAGTCGACCTCGGCGGAATTTGAACTCAGAACGTAACGGCAGACGAAATTGGGCCACGCATTTCGCCCGGCGTGCTAACGTTTCTTATTTCTTTACTGCTCACAAGGAGCTACACACAGAGGAGACAAATAAAGACAGACACAGGGATTAAGTCGATTACATTGACCCAAGTGCATAACTGGTGCTTAATTTATCGACCCCGAATGGATGAAAGGCAAAGTCGACATCGGCGGAATTTGAACTCAGAACGTAAAGACAGACAAAATACTGCTAAGTATTTCGCCCGGCGTGCTAACGTTTCTTATTTCTTTACTGCCCACAAGGGACTACACACAGAGGGGACAAACAAGGACAGACAAAGGGATTAAGTCGATTACATCGACTCAAGTGCATAACTGGTGCTTAATTTATCGACCCCGAAAGGATGAAAGACAAAGTCGACCTCGGCGGAATTTGAACTCAGAACGTAGCGGCAGGCGAAATACCGCTAAACATTTCGCCAGGTGTGCTAACATTTCTGCCAGCTCGCCCCTTTAATATACTATCATTAACTAAACCTGTAAAATCTAGTTTCCTGTGTGTGTTCTTGTATTTGATTCTTAGCAACAAGTTATATTTATATAATATTTGAATAACTATTCTTCAATATACATATTAGACATGATGATGTTAGCAGTCATTAAGGCGTTTGCAATAAATTAACTGATTATTAATCTTTCGTCATTTATGAATGTTGTTTTATCTCTTTGTACCTATGAAATATGGAGTGCATTAGATACGATTTACGTGTGGAACCTTTTATTACATTAAACTTGCTAATATGTTGGGCTTACATTAGTCTCTAATATTTTGTATTATTTTATTTACTGTTTCAATTTAAGCTGTGTGCTTATTGAACACGGTCCGCAACTTCTATCAATAAAAACATGGAACAGACGCTTTCGAATTTTTATAGTATGCGTCGAGATAATTAGATTTCTGTGAATTAGCAGAAGGATTTCCGCATTGAGTATAGCTTTCCAATATCGCAAGGCAGTTGTTACATTCACCATAATCAGTAAGAGAAATCATTTATTTGATGGTTTACAAACAAATTAGGAATATGTAGCCAAAAGCAATAATACAATCATAATAAACATAAATTAATAAGTCATCGAATATGCTCATTACCTAATAATGAGCATATTAGGTAATGAAGATATTGTTAATTAATCCGCTTCAAGAGAGGAAGTTAATTAGGTTAGAGGGCTAGACAAATGTGCAGACAGACAGAAAGATAGCTTGCCGGATAGAATTATATACGCTGCTGTATAGAATCATACGCATACACATAACACACATGCATTAATTCCTAAACTCACTGTGTGTGTGTGTGTGACAATCCAATCTGGTTTTACTGCATGAGAGCTACAAGTTTAGTCATAGCATTACGTCAACTTCCAAAGTTTCACAAAACTTAATACGATATTAAGTAGAATATTGTATATACTTTATGCTCGGCTATCAAGTTTGCAACCGGTGAAATACGTTTAAAATGGGTATTTTGTTAATTGAGACTGCTGCGTGGATCATATTTTGATTGAAGTTGATGCGTGCATGTACATGCGTATGCACCTAGATGCGTGATTTTTTATTTATTATTATTCCTTTTTTTTTGCTTACGTGAGTATTCGTGCATGTTTTCAAATCCATTGTATTTTCTAACCGAGAACTAAATCGAGTAGACACAAAGTATATTATAATAAGCTATGTGTGTGAAAATAAGTGAACTAACAGATTCGAATGTTATATCACGAGTACGGCTGAAAAATATTTTAAATATAACACTGACTCCCTTAATATATAAAAAGAAAAAAATATATGTACAGAAGTGCGACTTTTCTACCCCTACTGAGATATAAAAAGTGTTTTTGATTTCAGTAATGACGCTAGAAGTACGTTAGTAAGATTCGAATCGTGATATACGAGTCTCTTCTAATAAGATGGAGGAAATTGGTTTCTTTTAAATTAAATAACAGAATTTGAATTATGGGAAGTCGGAGATGATTTTGTTACCCCTAATTGATTTCAGGCTTAAATACACCAACAACGTAGATTAAGAACCAGACGCCTTTTTCTGAATATCCATTAGTTCAAATTCTCTCCAATCATATCTGGTAACTTATCTTTTTGCTCTGGCTGCTAACTTTTAGATTCCGTTCTTAGCAACAAACACTTGGGGCAGTTTCTAAGAATTTTGAAAGTGCAAAATCATTTCGAAAGGCTATTATCGAAATTCTTTTACAGCTAACGGTTTCTTTTTTTTTTTTTTTTTTTTGCGTTTTCTAAGTGATCTTATAATAAGTATAATGTCATAGAAACAGAGAAATGTTCATCTAAAATATTACAGTACTAGAGGTAAGCATAGAGTCCGAGAAAACGAATGATCGTCTGTATTATTAAAAAGTAAGCAAATAAAATTTGAAACATTTAATAATTATGTGCGTAATGATTTCTGGCACAGTTGAAATAATTGTGGAAATAAAGCGAGAAAAATTGAGTGTACGGGAGTGTAAATTAGATTCTGGTTGTAAAATACAATGTATTTAAGTTGTTTTGACCGTCTTCATTTTAACGTCAAATTTTGCCAGCGTCGTCTTCGCATTCATTTAATGTCGAAGTCTTATCGTAATGAATCAAATTTTTACTTTCCCCACTAATTTTATCTCCTCCCTATTTCAGAAATTATATTTGAACTTGTACTTCACTAATTTACATCTTTATCGGCTAAATTCTCCTGATTTTGAAAGATATTGCCTACAGCTGGAGTTTACAAGAACGAATATACTATGAAGATGAGTATGTATTTGTATGTAAGTTGTATGGCAATGACCGTGGTTTAGCAGAATTGGACAAAGATTTTTATGGTACTTCGTTAGAGCTCTTTACCTGAAGATTTCTCATCCCAACAGATTTATCCATCCGAGTTAGATAAAATAAATTAGAATTCAGACGCTTCCCACATTTTTTTGGCGTCATGCCTATGTAAGAAAACAATACGGATCTTTTCGGTTTGAACGGCAGTTTTTAACATAATTTCTACGTAACTAAAAAATTTTAAACTTCGTATACTGGTAGAATGTGTTTATAAAACATCTTTTTCTCTTGGCTTTATAGAGAAGATTCTATAGTTTTAAAGATATTTGTTGGTTTTTTTTCTTCAATTTCTGAAATTTCAACCAATCACTGACGTCTATTGAGGTAAAAAAACATTCTGTGCCGTATGAATATGTCCCTCATTTACGAAACAGATTGGGTTTATTTACATTTGTGAAGAAAAAAGATACCCTTCCCCCCACCCCTAACCCTAAAACAGATTGAAATGCAATAGATCGATACTAGGGTCATAATTATGGGTGACAATTTCATATGACACCGCTAGAAAAAACTGCCGTTCAAACCGAAAAGATCCAACAATACTGAGTGACAAATAATTGTTAGTGGGAATATTTATTAAAACCTGCAATACAATAACGGGAACATTTCATAGCGTGAAGAAGAATATGAAAATTTAAGGTATCACTTGCTTTTGTCTGCCTAGATTCTTCCTCATCATATTATGTAGCAAGCTTAACAGAACTCTGAAGAACCTGGTGTAAATTTAGAGATGACAGAGTTTTTTTGACTACGTTCTGTTTAACATTTTTTTAATCTTAAAATTGTCTCTAAACAAGTAAATATGGAATAGTTAGAACGATTCCACTGGCAGAATGCATTAACTAGAGAATAAAAAATACATTAGGTTTTCTCTTGAAAATAATCAGATTTTTTTTATCACATTATAACTTATCAGAGCATTCTGAGTAAAAATGATGGAATGTTCTGAGAGATTTTGCTTTTGATATGTTAATATTTATTTGTTTGAACAGTTTCATTTCACTTCAAGGCATTGGAGTGGCAAAATACGCTAAAGAACTAGTGTAAATGTTCTCTCTCCTCAAGCTCAAATACTACTTCAGTCGACAATGTCTTTCATCTGTTTGTTGTCAATAAAATAAGTAAATATAAAAATACTCTAAACTTAGCTAAAACGAAAATTCTTTGTAGTGGTCTGTGTCGGTAAAAGTCAGGAAATACATTTACACATATCAATATATTAGGACGGCACCGGGAAATGTGAATTCTACCGTTTGGGATAGAATAGTTTTTCGGAAAATAAAGGATTTACGTCTTCCTAGCGGCATGGAAGCTTATATATCTTTGCAAACGAAATCACAGAAAGGATACTCTGTCATTGGTTCTATCGATTTTAATTGCTCGTCCAAAAATATGGTCCCGAACTAAATAGAAAGAAAAGAATATGTATATCTCTGAAGGTTTTTTTTAAAGATTAATAAATATAAGTAGATTGAATAGTTCACAAATTTGAAAGAATCACTGTGACTTCTATCATTACAATTCCTCTACCCTGGAATACTTACATTTAAATTGCATTCATTGGACAAAATATTTATTTCAATGAATTGAGAGTGTTTTTATTCACTCAAATTTCAAGATGTACAGACATTGGTCGTAGGTGCCGTATTTGCAATGTTATCATTGGGCTAAATTTAAATTAAGTCTCCTTAGTTCAATGATAAAATAGTGCGGGATGCCCAGTTCAGAGAACTTAGTAGATTAATATGATATGTTTTGATACATAGTGAATCAAGGCATTTAGATCTATATATTTTACATTAATATTGTTTAAATTAATCTAACATAGGGCTTGCCAGTATAATAAGCATACACATTGAACCCTTTTCACTTTTTTTTCGTGCCTTCTATGTCTTGTGAACTCTCTGTGACAGCTGGTTGTGTTGTACGGTCAAACGCGTCTCATGAGCAAGTAACATGTACCATGTATTCACTAATTATATTAATGCGCCCATGTAGTCGTCAGAAGTTAAATAATCGGTCCTGTACCCTTTAACCTTCACCCAGTCGTCACATTCGGGTTGTGACAACTGGAATTAGAGAGGGCTCAACCAGCAAAGGCCGGTACTCATTACAGCACAGTAAACTGCATCGACAAGAAGTTAAATGCTTTGCTTACGCACACAACACACCGCTTGGGCCAGGAATTGAACCAATGACGCTTTGACCCATATCATTATGCCACTCTCTTTCACAAGGAGTTCATTAGTTCAATCTTAATGACTTTGTGCCTCTGTAGTATACTTGATGCTGTTAATTGTTGTGCATAGCTAGTTTCATATTTCATGTTGCTCAGAAGAATGGCAATGGTAGATTTAAAAGTTTTATTTCTATCTATATTTTCTTTTGTTTTTGTATATTTTTTCTAATTTTAGTGCATTTATTAAAATAGTAGACATGGTCACTAGGTGACATACATAGTATGAATGTCACGAGTTGGAAAAAGGACAAATTGATATACGAAGTTGCAGAAAAAATTAATTCTGTGCTTTTTGAGCGTATAATGAAACGTTGGGCATGTGCGACACTGCTTCAGTTGAGTCTTGTTAGATTTTTAGAATCGTTATAATGTGCCCCGGTTTTCAATCCATTGTATTTAGTGATATTAATATGAGTAATTATAGAGCGGCAAGCTGGCAGAATCGTTAGCACGCCGGGCGAACTACCAAGAGATATTTGGTCTGCCGTTACGTTCTGAGTTGAAATTCTTCCAAGGTCGACTATACCTTTCATCTTTTCGAGGTCAATTAAATAGTACCAGTTACGTACTAGGGTCGATGTAATCGACTTAAATCCATTTTTCTTGTTTGTCCCTTCTATTATTAGCCATAGAGCGGTTGTTAAGGCGGCGAGCTGGCAAAATCGTTAGCATACCAGGAAAAATGCTTAGCAGTATTTCGCCCGGCTTAACTTGCTAAGTTTAATTCCCACCGAGGTTGACTTTGCCCTTCATTCTTTAGGGGTCGATAAAAGAAGTACTAATTCAGCACAGGTGTCGACTTACCACCTCCCCAGAAACTGCAGGCTTTGTGCAAAAAATTAAAACCAATATGAGTAGTTATTTTCGTACTTATCTTTCTTGTTCATCTCAAGAATAGCTCTGATTAAACAAATCTAAAGTATTTCAGCCTTGACCACTACATCATTATCTTTACTGAAGATCATAGCCGTACCTAGAGATTTGCTACTTCTTTTGTTAGTATGAGTAAGTAAAAATATTGCAGGTTTGTTATAATTGCTTAGATCCCGAAGCATTTTCGCAGTAGCTCTAAGAATTATAAGGCCATGGTGCCCTTGAGTAATCCTTTGATTTTCAGTCAATACTATTTGGTAGAGACAGAGATCAGAACATGTTGGAAAATGGCTAACTGGAATATTGAGTTTCTGTTATTGTGTGTTTGATCGCGCAAGCGTGTATTATGTATGATTTGAGATTGATTTTGAGATTGATTTTGAAGAGATATGTCATGTAATCGAATAGCGAGAATGAGTAATGTGATAATTGTCATGACCGTTACTGACAGTGCAGTATACATTTTATATAGTGTATTGCTGCTAATTTGGTGTTCATATAGAATATAGTGACTGGACAACTTTCTAACATTTTACTTTTACTTCCTGGTGTCATATTAATTCCTTGTTTAGGGGTTGAATGGAGAGTTTTATTTCTATTGTGTAATATATTTTTTATTGAGTTTCTGATGTGTTTGGCTCTGTTGATATCACCGATCCATTGACCTGCTATCATTGATCCCATTGACCTAGGTATGATGCAACAAAGATTGCATTATCTCATGTGCTCTTCTTTACTAAGATGGCGACGACAATGGAGAAGAACTCTCATTGGTTGCTTCCCCATTACACTGTGTAACATTTTTATTCTTGCCTTTGGTCAGTAAGTGTTATTTCCTATTTCCTTCCGTCTAGAAATCAAAACAAATGGCTACTATTCCCTTCAAACTTTCCTTTTTTGACGTGGGCATCAATGTTTTGAAACTGACCTATTTTCTATTATATTCCAGACAGATTCAACGTTGAGTTGCTGAAGCAGAAATATCGTTATAGCAAATATTCTGCTTAATAAAACAGATTGGCTTCTCAGTTACTTGATATTAACCACTTAAGCATGTTTCTTAGTGACTGACAACATATGCACCTGTGATCATGAGCAGGAGTAGGGGGTGGGATATCGTAGTCATTTGTTGATAGGGCTTTTTGGGGAGTTGAATAATTGTATCAAAAGCAAAGTTTGTAGGAAATATTAGACGTTTTTCATACTTTCTAGGGTAAGCAAAGAGGAAATGATAGTTGCTACGCAAGGATAATAAGCATGTTACGCAGTATTATTATTTCGGTTATTACAATTATGTAATTGGAGTTGCATTATTTTTTAATTCATTTTAGAATATGTTTATTGACTATTTCTATCACAGTGCTCCTTAATTCTGTGTCCTGATAGGAATGTTTTCATTGGGGTTGTTTTATATTTATTTCTTTTTTTCTCATATTCAACGATGTAAGTGCAACTTGTGATGCGGATAAACTAGATAGTCAGAGAAGAATTGTAGAGTTTGTACCATGCTGGTTCGGCAATTGTACAAACCAGGAAGTAATGTTTAGAAACGAGCTACAATAGTGAAGCATTTTGTATGATGGTGTTTAAAATATGGATTGCAATTTTAATTTTTGAGCTTTTTATGTTTCCCACAGTATTGTTACCATTACTTTTGCACCGGCAATCTCAACAACATTGGAGTTTTGTATTAATGTAACATAGCTGTGTTGTGTTATCAACTGAAGTGATTCTTGATATTGCAGATAGCTTGCATCTATTCATTATGCATATTTGGTGTTGGCCTTCTATTGACTAATAATAATAATTCGTTAAATCTTTTGCACCTTGTGTAATGCACTATTGTAACGGGATTACGTAATAAAATGTCATTTTTCTTTGATCATTTGCTGCCTATGACTGGTACATTAGTCCAACAATCGATACAGGCGGAGTTTTAAATGTGAACGTGATGAGCTGTAACTAACACTGCAACGTACTATGTATGATGCTACAACAATTCTGCCACCATCTTAATAATAATAGTTCCAAATTTTGTCTCAATTCCAGTAATTTTAGTACGAGGAGATTAGTCGATTACATCGATACTCCCACCAGAACTCGACTAGAACTTATTTTATCGATCCCGAGAGGAGGAAAAGCAAAGTCCAGTTCAGCGGAATTTGAACTCAGACCGTAAATTTTGCTCGACGTGCTAACGATTCTTTCAGCTCACCACCTTCCCATGGTTTCAAATTTTGGCAGAGGTTAACACTTTGGTGTGGGCATGCGCATGTCGACAACATCGACCCCGTACGCGACAGCTGCTTCATTTTATTGACTCCGGGAGAATGAAGAGCTAAGTTCACTTCAGCGGGATTTGAACTCTGGACTTAAAGAGCGGTTGCAAATAAGGATTTTGAGTGACGCGCTGACGATTCCGTCAGCTCACTGCCTCAATAATGTTACTAATAATAATCTTACCTACAATAGGCACAAAATCTGCCCATGGAAATTCCACAAATCCAAGCTCATCCTGACCACTACAGCAAGTTCCCTTTTCCCATTCTCCTCCCCCAATCTACTGGTTCATGCTCGGAACGGGTCTGTTTACGCGAACTATCTTTACCACTCTCATCCACTTTTTCAACAAATTTGTTGAAAGACAGCATTTCACATTTCAAGCTCACTTTCCATTTCAAAGGGAACTTGAAAAAGTCGATGAGGGCTTGACCAAAGAAGAAGGAGTCAGTCTTTAGCTCTTGAATCTGCTTTAGGGCACAACCTGTTTTTCTACGGCTAACAGATATATTTCTTTACTACCCACAAGGGGCTAAACATAGAGGGGACAAACAAAGGGATTAAGTCGATTACATCGACCCCAGAACGTAACTGGTACTTATTTTATCGACCCCGAAAGGATGAAAGGCAAAGTCGACCTCGGCGGAATTTGAACCCAGAACACGTAACGGCAGACGAAATACGGCTACGCATTTCGCCCGACGTGCTAACGATGCTGCCAGCTCGCCGCCTTTTTAAACAGATAGTGAAAGATAACCTGTTAGATAACAGCTGTTCTTCCCAGTCAAAGAAAACCGGCTGAACTATCTTCACAATGTAGAGCGAATTGCAGGATCTATTCTACATGCAATAGCAGGTGTTCGGTGTAACTCAGTTATCTTGAATCGACAATGCCCACCACCCACGTAAAACAGCCAGGTCAGAGATTTTCCTTATCCATGGACCCGACATGAAATCCCTCCGGAACTGGCCACCTTGTTGATTCTCGCCGACGCTAAGGGTCACCCTGAGAATGTCCTTGCTCTCAAGTTACCATTCATAGAACGCCAAAGTAGAATTTCCACCAATTGCGTTACTCGACTGCCTGGGAGGTGTGATGACACCCTAGATACCAAGCAACCTGCCATGGTCTACGCTTAAGCCAACACTATAGACATGTCAGATGTGCGAGATGTTTAACGTCAACCACACATTGTTGCCGTCAAGGAAGCGCTAACGATGTCACACCTTCAGTGCATTGTAATGCCCGTCTGCCACTGCATGCCCAATCAGCCACTGCATGCCCAGTCCGCCACTCAGCACATGTTGAAACCTTATCCGCAAAAGTGAAAGAGCTGAACTGAGCGAGCGCTTACATCGACTTCGTCATACATTACCACCTCACAGTCGTGCTTCGCTCCGACTGTTTCACAGTTCTACCAATCGGCTTGCCACCTTACTACCGTTAGATAATAATAATAATGATTTTTTCTTTACGTAGTCCAAATAAACGAGAGGGAGAGTTTTACTGGATAAAATCAAGCGCAAAACTTAACTAGTGCTTTATTCTGCCGATCACGAATGAACGAAAAAGAACGTGGAAATCATAAAGATTTGAACTTAGAAGGCAAAGGAAGAAGCAACAAATATTTTTAAAAAGTAGACCGAATAACACTGTCTGAATCTCTATTGAATCTACCAAATTGTTGCCGATTGTATCGTTCCCAATAATTTCTGACATACGACAATGTCAAACTATTGTATCGAATACTCGATATCATATATTTTCATGGTTTTTAAAATATGAAAATGGCATCATACACATACACATGCGCGCGAACACGCACAGATACACACATACATCAGTGTTTGTAGTTTACAATATATGTATGTATATGTATATATATATATATATATATATATATATATATATATATATATATATATATATATATATATATATATATACATATATATATACTGATGTACATCTACACACATACATACGCATATATATATATATATATATATAAACATATATATACATATATATACATATATATACATATATATGATATATATATATATATATAGTGTGTTAGTATGTGATGCAGGTATGCATATTTATATTTAGAGATGTGTGCATATACATACACGTCTGTATAAGGTTTCTACCTGTGTTTATGAGTGTGTGAAAAGATAGATAGATAGATAGATAGATAGATAGATAGATAGATAGATAGATAGATAGATAGATAGATAGATAGATACAACTCCCTTCTTTTCAATATCACCTCACCATTTCCTTTCTTTTACTCTACAATGTCGACACGTTTCCTGTCAAGTGTTATAGGGATTGGAACAATTTTTCGTAACTCTTAAGACTTCGCAACGCAACTGTTTCCTTAAATTGTTGCAACAGTGAGACATGCAACCGTATCGTATTCACTCGATATGCGGTCAGCCTTCATTTCTATCAATACGTACTTCCGTTTCCTTTCTGTTACTATTAATATGAAATGGAGAAGAGAACTAAATCATTTATTTCTTTATTATATTCACTAGTATGCATATACACATACATTATGGTTATATGTAATTATGGTTACGTATATATATATATATATATTCATGTAGATATATATACATATGAATATTCATATATATATAGATATGTATATGTATAAGTATGAATATATATATATTTTGGGTTATCTATGTGTGCATATAAATGTACATATCTGTGCGTATATATACATTCAAATATACATATATGTAAATATGCATACATATATATATATATATATATATATATATATATATATATATATATATATATTCATCTATACATATAATATTCGAGAATGCAACTAAGCTGAATGAGAAGAAAACATGAATGTAAAGGTGATTATACTTACGATCCGATTTCTGTAGTTTCATTTGTGTGTCTTCCTTAATCAATGAGAAGTATCCTGCATTTCATCATTTGTTCCTTGCCCTAATAAATGGCTTCACGTATATTGTAAGAAGGAGAATGTGATGGTATGATAGCCATGCCTTTCTTAATAGTATTATGAATGGTGGGGTTATGATATTAACAGGTTAGACACAAATATCTCGAAAAAGCAGAATAGCTACAGCGCCGGACTCGATTTACCGCTGCATCTCGAGTTCCTACATAGACTTAAGACACCCTTTTCCTGTATTTGTATTCATGCATAGATGTATTTGCAAGTATATATGTGTGTCTATGCATGAATTTGAGTGTTTGCGTGTGCATGTTTATATATATATATATATATATATATAACGTATAACGTATATGTCAATGATTTTATTATTATTATTATTATTATCATTGAATGAGAGAGCAGTAAATGCCATCAAAGTGACACTGGGGTAAAATATACGAAGCCCAGCATCCCTATCATGACTACTCGTCTGATAAGGGTACACCAGGCACATACATCACGACCATATGCGCGCGACATGGTCATCTCATATCAACATAAACAGCACATGACCTTGCAGGTGGGGCCCAGTTAGAATTTTCTTCTGGTCGACTAACCTACCCCGCTCAACAGGTCTCTGAATAAGGGTTATTTAAGGATGTTGAACGAAACACCCATGTTTCCAGAGGTGAATTATTCAAACCCGAAAGAATCCCTCTCAACGCATGGCTATGATGCTCCCCAGTACTTCTGCTCATGATCACAGATGCGCATTTTGTCAGCCACTAAGGGACATGCTCAACTGGTTAAGGTCAAACAACTGACAAGCAAATCTGTGGTATTGAGCAGAATATTTGCTGTAGCCCATCTTTTAGACCAAGACAAAACAAAGTACATGGATAACACTTCCAATCATTTGAGATCAGAAGCCATGAGAGCCACTGCCTGGTACTGCATCAGGGCATTTATGGTACTGCATCGGGGCATTGATACTGCAATGGTTGCTCACCAAAGAATGTCCAGACGGCGGAGGAGGGTAGCGACTCCCCGCGTCTGTCGACGCAGCCCCCTGTTCCCGCAGCCTCAAAAAGAATGAGGAAAAAGAGGAGCAGAGGACGGTCAGCGGATGTTCCTGGGCCGCCGACGGAGCCGCAGGTGGGATATGTGCCACCTGCGGATAGGGCTCCGTCAGTGGGAAGTGTGGCGCTGACGGAGCAGTTTGAGGTCCCTTCCTGTGAAGAGGAGGTGTTTCTCCTCCTTTACCAAGAGGGAGGGACGACGAAAAAATTTTTGGACGGCTTGGGTGATCGAGAACGTGCGTACTGGCTCTGCCCAAGTAGTCTGATATAGCCTCCGCAGGTGGATGCGGAGGTAGTAACGGAAATATTTTGTCAAAGGTCACAGCGACCTTTGACAAGAAAGAATTTGCTTTCCTCTTTGCAGGCCCCGACTTGTTGTTGCAGAGTTGTCTGCAGGCGGCAAGTCACATTGCTTGGGGGACCTGACAAGGAGAATTGCTGTAAATCTATGTGCTGCCCTTGTGGCAAATTAAATGAAAAAAAGTATCTTGTAAGAGGTTTTTTGCGAGCCAGCCTCTGGAAGGGGAGAAAATTCTGTTTCTGCCCCCATATCGTGGGAGGAAATTAACAAGAATTTGGGGGTGTGTGCTGCCACCCGGAATAGAGCCCGAGTGGATAGAGGACACTATCCGCTGAGGTCTGGGTGGTAGCGGAGCCAAACTCTTGAATGTTAAAATGATGCCTGCGGGTGATTGGGTGGGGTTAAAAGCAGTTTTGAACCTGTAGACCCAATGAGCCGATGATCTGGTGTTCTTTTTTCTTTTTGAGGATGGCCGGGTACAGGTATCCAGTGATCCTTGAGGGACGTCCTCCCCGAAGTGTCATCAGTGCCTGGTGCCTAGACAGAAGAACTGTCCCAAGGACCAGAGCAGGGTCCTGGAGCAGTTAGTTGTGGAAGAACCCCTCCTCCTTCCGGAGGAGAGATGGAGGAAGAGAGTGACCTCCCAGTAAAAAAAGGGAGAAAAAGGAACAAGGGGAGCAACATTTTGGCTTTTTAAAAAACAACAATGTATTAGAGAAGCAAAATTCGGCAGGCGTTTTTCTCTTCTCCCATCAATATCCTGTTTTTTTTTCAACTGTTTTTTTTTTCCTTATTCATCTCATTAATGTTTCTGTCAAGCCCGCAAGCTACTCTTTGTAATGCCGTCAGGGCAAATTTGATGAAATAAAGTAGCTTGCTTACCAACAACGTGGCTCCGGGTTCAGTCCTACTGCGTGGCACCTTGGGCAAGTGTCTTCTACTATAGCCTAAGGCTGACCAAAGCCTTGTAAGTGGATTTGGTAGACGGAAACTGGATGAAGCCCGTCGTATATATATATATATGAGTGTGTGTGTGTGTGTGTATGTATGTATGTAAATGTGTATGTATAAGTTTGTGTCTCTGTATGTCCCCCAGCATCGCTTGACACCCGATGCTGGTGTGTTTACGTCCCCGTAACTTAGCGGTTCGGCAAAAGAGACTGATAGAATATGTACTAGGCTTACAAAGAATAAGCTCTGGGTCCGTTTTGCTCGACTATAAAAGACCGTTCTCCAGTATGTCCGCAGTCAAATGACTGAAAGTAATAGAGAGAGAGAGTAAATATATGTTAATGTCCACTAGTGGCACAGAGAGACACGTTGTGGAGAGTGTAAATAGACCCCAGGACAAGATAGGTATATTATTTTATAGACTACGTCTAAGGGATATTTAATCAGAAAATTACAATAAAATTGGTAGTAATTTATATTAAAGCCCAATTCTTTCGGGATGTTGAAGTTGTGTATTCGTTTTAAACGGCAAGAATAATTAGCAGAGACGTATCTAACTAAAAGGACAAAAGTCAATTTCCTCGGGATTTGAACTCTTAATGAAGAGCATCATGTAAAAATAGGAAAAGGATTTCTCTTTAAACTACTCCTTCTGTCCTCCTTTATCCGTATATATATATATAAGGCAAGATGTGTGTGTGTGTGTGTGTGTGTGTGTGTGTGTGTACGTGATTGTAGTTTATGCACATCCACAAATTAGCACGCATATCGCTCAAATTTTAGGAGGACATTCGTCAACATCGTATCTGGGTTTTGTTAACTTATTTTTTTCCCGAGGCACCCGCGGATAGTGGTAAAAATCTATTTTCAGCCATAGCTTTTAGCGGTAAAAATCTATTTTCAGCCTTTTGACGGCGTCTAACAAAAAGAAAACAAAATAAAGAAAAGTGGAAGAGAGGCAGGGAGTTTCACGGGAAAGACAAACTGAGAGAGAGAGAGAGAGAGAGAGTAAGTGACGACGTTCATAAAAAATAAATGTAAAATGTTTTGTTTTTCTTAAACACGAGATATAATGTTCAAATTCAGGTTTTTTTGAAAGACACTATATTTTATAATCATAGTATATATACTTTCTCACACAACAATTACAATATTTTTTTAATCATTTATTTATTTTAAATTGTTCATCTTTCTCCCCCTCTCTCTCACACACACATTACTTTGGGTGCGAAAGAGTTTTTTTTTATTTTACGCCGAGTAATAAAAATCGTTTTTTTGAGAATCCATTTATTTAACAACAAAGAAGTAAGTGACAATTTGTCAGTGAATTACACAATATAAATGGGTACAATTCCCGAGGCTTCCACTACACCCCACTCAGTTTCACGGACATAAAAAGGGGTTTTCTAGCATATTAGGAGGCCAGAGTAGTTGATTCCACGCAAAAAAAAAAACGATTTTTATTTCTTAATGAAAATCATGCAAGTGTTAATCTACAAATTTAACAAAATTTTTTCCATTCATTTCTGTTTATGAACATGTGTGCATGCACAAAACATGCAATAGGTGTACGTACGTACGTATGTGTATGTGTGTTCGTGTCTGTTGCCCATATATATTTATATTATATGATATTATATATATATAATATATATAATATAACCAATTTCAACGGATTTCGCCCAAATTTGACGTCGATATTACTTAGTTTGTTTTGAAATAAAGAACTTGATTAGCTTAATAATCGTAACTTAATCCCGGGCAAGGCCGGGTTATACCGCTAGTCATCATTAATTTAGACAGGTGTTTCCTCTATATTTTTCTCGTTATATCTGTTTCCTCTCCCCATTTCCCTCTGTAGAAGATCGTAGAGTAGAAACTTCAAAAGCATATTTTTTCTGAGCCCCGTTTGTCCTTTTCCCTGCATGTTTTTGTTCTTTGTTTGTGATTATTTTGAAACCTCTATCCTACCTACATTTCAAATATTGATTTCAAATTTTATGAAACAAATATTGGTAAAAATCAAATATTGGTAAAAATCATACAATTTGATATACTTTCATTAATTCAACAAAAGTACTTTTCTGATGCAATATCAGATATATAAATAAAATAAAAGTTGATTTTGAATAGATTTGAACTCGGAAGAGATACATTTTATCCAAACCATTGCAGGTTATTTTCTCACAAAGTTTATGGCTTCTGCCACACCAACTTCAATACCACAACGACGACGACCTAAATGTTGAGAATAATATTTTCATCTGTTACAACGTATAAAATCGCAGGAGCAGAAACTAAAATATCACCTAAGAAAACCATAGGAAACAATATAATTACAATACAACCACCTCAATGCAGCAAACGCATTCGTCGACAGATTTGCTTAGAAATTCTATTTGATATCTGCCAGTCATTCTTAAAGTGACTGAACCATTTTAAACTAAAAGTTTTATTAAAACTATATTTTCTTATATTCAATATATTCAGTGACCGAATAATTTTGTGTTTCTGTGAAAGGAAATGTTGAATATATGAAAAATGAAAATTGATACATACTTGACTATTGTTATTATGATAATGCTTAATATTTATAGCTCATGTTAAAAAGTGCAAGTATCCATACAGTTGTATAAGCATTCCAATTGTTTTTTTGTTTTTTTTTAATATTTCACACTCTCCCATATATATAACTCAAATTGTTCTGAGTCTCTATGAATACAAGGTTTTATTGTCTCATTTTCCTCTCATTTACACGTCTTCTCCATACCTCTCTCTGTACGCACACACTCATGTTTTTTTTTATGTTTATTTATGATGGTTTCGAATTTTGACAGAAGACCAGACATATTTAGGGGAAAGGACGAAAGGCAAAGTTCAACCTCGGCAGAATTTGAACTCAGAACGTTAAGACGGACGAAATTCCATTAAACATTCTACCAGCTGGCCGCCTTATATTTATTTATAATAGAAACAATTTTACATTAACAAGATGGGTTATTCTGTACTTTTGGCGAGTACAAATTTATTATTCTTAAAAAAGAACTAAAGAAGCAGTCTTCGGACTGCCGTCCGACGATCGCTTGACTGCCACATCACATTAAGTATGCATTTTTACACTGACTAGAATGGCAAGAGGATCTAAGGACTTATTGAAATAATCTCTTGATAAGGTGCATTTTACACCTTGATTGCATGCTAATGAATGCACAATTCATCGATACACTACGCACCAAATGTCAATTGCTAAAAAGCATTCGTGAAGTAAAATCATGTAGCAACACCGAATGGCGGTGCCTCAGCATGGTCACAGCTTGTGAGCTGAAACTAGATAAAATAAAATAAAATAAATAAAATATCAAAACAATTGGTCTGGTTTAAAGTAAAGAATGTCGTTCATTCCATTTGTTATCATTTATCTATTTATATAAACTGTAGGGATATTATGGATTTCCCGATGTGTATATCCAGTACCAAGAGCATTTCTATTGCATGATGACATCAGATAACCAATGAATGTGGACCAACTTTGCCTAGCATTCTACAAGGCTTTTCCCTGCATTTTATTTAAACATATATTATACACATATATACACATACATGCATACATACAGACAATTAGATAGATAGATAGATAGATAGATAGATAGATAGATAGATAGATAGATAGATAGATAGATAGATAGATAGATAGATAGATAGATAGATAGATTTTGTGTGCATGTATGTTCGCATCATTAAACTGGAATAGTGATTTTTGTCATTCAATAATATTGAGCAATTCAGCTTTATTCATTTTTAATACATTTCTACGGGTAACAAAACTTGTAGAAATGCACGAACGATTGTGGTGGCACCATGTAGTAAACATGCTTGAGATACACTCATTTATTCATACAATCGTAACTGAGATGAAATATGTTATAAATAACAGTGACAAACGAAATATACACCGCCGGAAGTTGTTGTTGACAAACAACAGCAGTAATTTTATTCAGCTGAATACACGTCATTGATTGGTTGAAATTACCGAAATACGACAACTTTAACACGAAATAATTTTGAAAATACAAACCTTTCTCGAAAACAGTACGAGTGAAATATGTTTTATATGAAACATTCTATCAGTGTCCGAACTTCGAAAGTGCTTTTCTGTCACGCAATTCAATCCCAGTTACTGCATAATCTTCACTCGATACAAAGCCTTTAACAACAGAGAACGTTTCCTCTTCATATGAGATGAACCCTACTTCACCGGTCTAGCATAAAAAATTCCCTTGCATATATTGTGATTATTTACCCACGAATGGGCACACCACAGATATTTTTGAGACCTATCTTATTTTTAGTGCGTTTTATTAGCTTTCAAATATATAACGTTGTGATATACTTAGTTTCTGACGTGTTGAAATGGATTCCTGTTCTTAACTTTTAGGTTCAATTTTACTACATTTCTAAATTTGCACGTTTCATTACTAAAATCACACGTGTTATTGTAATTTTTTTTATCTCTTTTGTCATGAGTCTCGGATGTGAAGGCTCAGGAAGTTGCGTCAATAATACTTTATAAAGCTATCGATGATTCCCCCAATAACTAAGTGAAAATGAAATACAGATTTGGGAGTTCTTAAATGAATAAAATGACTCTTCCACGTTGAAAATGTGAGACATATTTGTGTGCGTGTTTGTGTGTTTATGTATTTATATATGTGTCCATACGCATATGTATTTATTTAGAGAGTAGCAGTCAAGTACTAAGGTCGTTGAAATCGACTTACCTTTTCCACTCAAAATGGCTGATTTTGTGCTAATATTAGAAAGAAGTTATTAAAGGGTCGAGATACAGCAATAATATCCATATGTTTATTTATATATTCTTATATATGTATACGTGTGTGCGCACTTGTTCGTCGGTATTTTTTAATCGAGACATTGAAATATTTATATATGGGAAAACACCCATATAAAATATCATTAACGAACATATATATATATATATTCTTGTTTGTCATTTGACTGCGGCCATGCTGGAGCCACCTTTAGTCGAGCAAATCAAACCCAGGACTTATTCTTTGTACATACATATATATATTTACGTCTAACAAATCCACTCACAAAGGTTTTGGTCGGCCCGAGGCTATAGTAGAATACACTTGCCGAAGATGCCACGCAGTGGGACTGTACCCGGAACCATGTGGTTAGTAAGCAAGCTACTTTATTTCATTGCATTTTCCATTAAGGCAGTACATAAAGTGTAGCTTTGCGGGCTAGACAAGAACATTAATGAAGTAAATGATAATGAAACGAAGATAATAAGGATGGGAGAAGACAAAAAGCGCCCGCCGACTTTTGCTTCTCTAAAACATTGTTCTTCAGAAAAATACAAAATGATGCATTAAACCGCTTACAATAGTTTTTACGATTTAAAACACGTAGTTGGGGCAATAAACCTCTTACCACAGTTTCTACAATTTAAAACACATAGTTGAGGCAATTAAGTTCCTTCCTCCCCGACCAGGCTGTACGCTACAATAGGCACTGCTCCAAGTCCAGGTCGAGGCCCCAGAATGCAAATCTGAACATGTCCTTCGAGAAAGCTTCTATCACCCTGAACATACCGACATCCGATATGACCTTCATAGTCACCTGCGAATGCCAATCCTTGTCCTCTGTCCATGGCATGGGCTCCTCACTCCGGTCATCCAGCTTCTCTACGAAGCTCTGTACTGCCCCACCCTTCTACAAGAAGATGACAAACTCCTTTTTTCTCCTTCCAGGAGGGGCCGCTGTTTCCTCTGTCGGCGGCAGGCATCCCATCGACAAATTTCCGGGCATGCCTGCAGTTCACCATCAACCGCCGGCAATGTTCCATTCTTCTCCTTTTTTTTCGTTTCCGCTTTTCCTTTACGACGGGAGGGTGGACTTCCTCCGTCTTGTCTGGAAGTTCTTCTATTCCTTCCGCTGCCTCAGGATCCATTGATGGGCAACCATTGTTGCCCACCTTTCTTTTTCTCCCCTTCTTTTTTTATGGGGTTGCCTCCTCCTCGATTTCCTCCCTCTCTCCTTCCCATCCAATGAGGGAGCAGGGGGCTCTTCTATTAACTTTTCCAGGACCTTTGCTTGGTGCCGGAGACAGTTTTTCTTTATGTGGACCAATTCCAGGCACAGGAAACACTTGAGGGGAGCGGCGTCTCTCAAATATCACTAGGTGCCTGGAACAGGCCATTGTTAAAAATGGGAGAACACAGCTATGGTGTCGAGGGACGTAGAATACGTCGTCAATACCACCGTTCTCGCATTAAATTTTTTTAGCCACTGCTTGGGAGCCACAATTTGCCACTCCAATACAGTGTTTTTAGTTGTCATGATGACAAAACAGAGCAAATAAAAAATGCTCAAAATAAAAGTTCAAAAAAGTTTGAAATGAAAAATCAATAAGCCCCCCCCCTAAAATAAAGAACGGAAAGATAGAGCAAAGAACGAAGGAAGACAGTTCAATTGAAACAATGTAGGTTCGCCATCGCAGCACAAAAATATTCCAATTTTGGTTTCTCCCAGCTAAGTGAGAC
This sequence comes from Octopus sinensis, assembly GCF_006345805.1. Lineage (NCBI taxonomy): Eukaryota > Metazoa > Mollusca > Cephalopoda > Octopoda > Octopodidae > Octopus > Octopus sinensis. Next base: position 77,023,433 of record NC_042998.1, on the reverse strand, counting down.
TTTAAACACAAAACACAGCGATTTTTCTGGCCATCCCGGTACTTCAGGCCAATTGGTAATCCTCCTGGCGGAAATAGTTGGAAATAACACAATTTTCGGAGAGACACGCCTCTCAAAACAAACCTCTCACAACCAAGTGAGACTTTAAGCACGACCACTGGCAGACAAATGCATAGAACCCAGTGGAGAACACTTGTTCGACAAAGAATAAATAATACCAGCAACATAACCCCACTAGGTCCCAGAAAATCAGACATCTTACCTAGTAGTTGTGCTTCACTATTTCTCGACGTTGACACTCACCGACGTGACTTCCACCGCGAAAAAAACGCGTCCTCTCTGTACTGAAGTAAGCAAGCTACTTTTATTCATTGAATTTGCCATGTAGGCAGCATATAGATAAGGTAATTTTGCAGGCTGGACACAAACAGTGATGAGGCGAATGAGTATGATACAAAAATGATAAAGATGGGAGAAGACAGAAAGCGCCCGCCGACATTCTGCTTCTCTAAAATATTGTTCTTTAAAAACGCATATACAGAGGCATTAACCCTCTTATAATTACAAATACAATATATTTGGACTAAAAAGTCTATACAATTATAAAACACAATTTATATACAAAATGAAGGCGATAAACCTCTACAATCCTTCTCCGAGTAATTTTCTTGCAACTTGCAGGCATTCATGCAACCGCAATCCGGGGCTCCACAAAAGAATTCTATAATTCTCGTTTTTACACGTGTCAATTATAAGATCACAGTACTTTCTTTCCAGCACCAGAGCAGCCACCTGCGGAGGCCACTCTGGGCTGTCAATACAAGTCGGGTTTCCCAGGACCTGACTACCCATATTATTCTCAACGAAACTGTCAATAACTCCTCCCCTGAATAGAAGAACATATATTCTTCATCACTTTCACTGGGAGGGGCCTCAACTCCCTCTCTCATTGGCACACATCTCACTGACGAGGTTATCTTCTTCCCCCTCCGGTGGCACATATCCCACCGATGGAGTTTCGGGACATGCCGTCGCCAGCAATGCCCCGTTTTTCTTCTTTCTCTTCTTTTTTCCTTTTTCGACGGGAGGGTGGAGTTCCTCCGACATCTCTGGAAGATCCTCCCTCCCCTCGCCGTTTCAGGATCCATCGGTGGGCAACCATTCTTGCCCACCTTTTTTCTTTTCTTCCCTTTTGTTTTCGAGCAGGTTACGTCTTTCCTTGACTTTTTCCTCCACTGGGGGAGCAGGGGACACCGTTTCAATGAACTGTTCCAGGACCCTTGCCTGGTCCCGGCAATAGTTCTTCTTTATATGGCCCGATTCCAGGCACAAGTGACACTTGGGGGGACGTCCCTCAACCATCACCGGGTAACTGGAACCGGCCATTGTTAAAAAAAATCTGGTAAAACCAGATCATCGGCTGATTGGGTCCATAGAGTCAAAATTGATTTTTTGACCCGACCCAATCAACCGCAGGCAACATTTTTACATTTAAGAGCCTGGCAGCCGCCACCCAGGCCCTGACGGATAGTGTCTTCTATCCACTCGGCCTCTATACCGAGTAGCAGCCCACACACCCAGGCTTTGGTCAACTTTTCTACAAACTCAGACATAGAAAATTCCAAAACATTTTCGAAGGGACACGCCTCCCAAAATAAACACAATTTTCACTTCGAAGTGAGTCTTCTTCCACAACCACTGGCAAACAAATGCCTGGAACCCAGTGGAAACCCCGTTCGAAAAAATTCTTAAATACAAACAGCAAACCCCACTAAGGTCCCAAAAAACAAATGCTTTACCTGCGATTGTGCTTCAAATGTTCAGTTTTTCACGTACGACGTGACTTCCACCGCGACGAAAAACAACGCGACAGCTTTGTAGCAGTAAGCGAGCTACTTACCACACAGCCACTCCTGCTATTGATAACAATTTTTTGCCTGATTTGAGTTTGTATGCTTCTATTTTTATAGGTCTATATCTGTGTGAATTGTTAGTTTATTCAGTTACGTGTTTGTCCGTGATTATATACGTGTGTATATTTTGATTTCTAATCTTCTGTATCAACACTGTAAGTTTTGTTTTGTAAACCCCAATAGGACTAATCTCAATAAAACATTTCGAGAAACTTTGTGATATTGATTTTAATTAAAATTTCCTTTGCGTTTTGTACAGTCCAATTCAATTTCACGACCCATTAGCAATAAAATATTAAAATATTAAAAAAAATAAATTCTTGTTCAATCTAATATATTTTTCTGACTTTTTAAAAATGATTTCGTTGTCGAAACCAATTGCTTCACTTTGATTTTTTCCCTATACTTCGTTTCCAATAACGTTTTAATCGAACTCTATGCTTACAACTTACTAAGCATAGTAATCTTTTTAAATTTCATAGGAAAACATTTATCGGCATTATTCAAATGGAATAATCCCTCACAATATATTGTTTTGAATTACTTTAAAATAGAGTTCAAATTCCGTTGAAGTTGAATCTACTGTTCATTTTTTCGGAGTCAATAAAATAAGAACCATTCAAGTACTAGAGTGATAACATCGACTCCCTACACCCTTCAGAAACTCCAGGCGGTCCCAGGAGATTTGGAAAGGATGGTGGAATCCATCTCAGTCGGAGAATATGTAAAGCTGAGTCTCATGGCGGGCGGCAGGACGCCCCAATGCTTTAAATGCGGCGAAAAAGGCCACATAAAGGCAGATTGCCCTCCACCTAGCACAAGGGTACCAAATGTGGAAACCGCACCTCAACCTCCTGTGCCGTTGTGTGTGCGTGAGGTGGAGCTGGAGAAGGGAGAAGGAAACCAAGAGGAATGGAGTGCACAAGCCAAAAAGAGAAAAGAGGAAAGAGAAGAACTGAGTGAAAAATGTGATCCCCCGCCTGTAGTCATCAACCCTCATCCTGACACAGAACTTGTAGAGACATCACATGCCCGAAATTCCCCAACTCCCTCCCCCCAAAATGTGTTACGCCATAATGTGTAACAATGCGAACAAAAAACTGAGAAGTGAAATATAAAAGAAAATAGACTCACCTGTATCGATGGACGTGACGGAAGATGAAGGTTTACCCTAGAACTCCTGGTGCGCCTGATGAGTGAGGGGGATAAGAACGGTCTGATTAAAGAGTATGGTGCAAAAATGTTGGACCTAAGAATGGAAACTAAGTCAAGTAAGTTACCACCAATCGTGGACTTTAGTAACCTATATATTCATTGCTTAAAAAGGTTTAAATGAAGTCGCTAGGACGTCGGGTCGAGTGGCCTTCATTCCATTTCATTATTCATATTTTCCATTCGTTTTTCCTTCATTGTCCCCACTTATATTTTTGTCTGGTCTTGTATTGCCCCCTCTATTTTTATCCTCATGTGAGCAATAAAGAAATTACACTCTTCAAAAACTGCTATCCCTGTGCCAAAATCTGAAACCATTATTTCAAAATAAAGGCGACCAGGTGGTAGAAATGTTAACGCATTAGACAAAATGCTTTGCGACAAGTTTTCTGTGTTCAAATTTCGCGAAATTCTTATTCAGCATCATATACGAGAAAAGGGAACGCTACAAGTAGGTAAGAGGGTGCTTCGAGCTGAATTGGTGTGTTTACACCTATACAAGTACAGCAAAATATTTTCTCCGTAACAAAATAGTGAATGTCTTTCTTACGGTTTTGAATATGACTTACACATATTTAAAATAGTAACAAGTTTGTATCACTGCTATATGATTCTGTTACGAATATATATGTTTGTGTGTGTGTGTGTGTCCCAACACCGCTTGATTTGTTTACGTAAAGGTAACGTAGATCTTTGGAGAAAAAAAATGATAGAAGAAAATAAGCACTAGGATCGATTTGTTCCGCTATAACTTTCAAGATGATGCTCCAGTATGGCCGCAGTCCAGTGATTGAAACAAGGAAAAGATAGGAGATATACATATTATTTTTACTATATTGAAAGCCAATTGAATCTGTGCAGTTATAAGGATAAGTGACTAAATTACTGTGCGTAGCATTTCAACTGACTTCTCCAAACGTCTGATATGTGATAACGCTAGAATGTTAGATCTCATAACAATCTATATAATCATAACACTAACCTTGAGGGAAAATGAATGCCTAAAAAATATTAAAATAATCTTCAATTTGCAGTATACCACTTATTTGTCGTAGCTATTTTCAATTATTTTACATATTTTCCGAATTATTCTTAAGTAGTTATAGAAATGAAAGCAGGTGTGCCCTATTAGGAGAAATATCGCCACTATCAAAAGAAGTCATCACAATCACATGCTTACTTATGAGATTTACAATTTTCTAAATGTTTTATTCTTATCGAACGAGACAACCGGAAAATGTAACAAAAAGTAACCATGGAAGGGAAAGGAATGAGACCCATTTTTAGCAGTACGGTAAAAATGCCTTTCAAATTTGTTTAAGAATTCAGATTATGTTCACAAAACAACTTAGGTACACCACAAAAATATAGTAAATTTTTTCCAATTAATCCATTTTATCGAATAAGCTCTTGTTATTGTTGTTTGTGGTCGCACATACCCTTACTGATGAAGCGAAATCGTCACTGAATTTCATTCATGATATAAATTAGAATAATGATGCTGCTAAGAGTCGAAGTTGTATAATACACCATTTAATTTTAAATGCAACACAATCGTATGCTGTCAACAATCTAGCCAACAGAATTCAAACGAGAACAAACATATCGAAAACTGATTCTGAGATTGACTAAAGAATACTATGGGATAGCAAACATTATATTCGAACTTGTTGTCAGTGAATCTGGTCTAACTATTAATTACATTGTTGTGTCTGCAAGCACTGTTATGCGATAAATCACTATTTTCTAATGACAATTAACATTAAATGGGGAAATTGTTAATGAAAAACTACAATTATTGGTAGACACACTTATTGTACTACTCGTGTTGAGATGATTTATTGTGTTCTCCACTTTAGCAGGTACGAACCTCCTTCAATTTGTTCCATTCATTTTCAATTCTTTTTCTCTTTATGTCTTACAGGAAGGGAATTCCTAGCTTCTGTACATACACACACACACACACACAGAGACACACACATATATATATATATATATATAGAGAGAGAGAGAGAGACAGACAGACAGACAGATAGATGGATATACATAGATAAAGAGATATAAATATATATATATATATATTGGGTGACAGAGAGAAAGAGAGATAAATATATATATATAAAAATAGATATAAAACTTTTTTTCGTAATGAGATAAAAAAACCAAGGCTGTGTAGGTTCTAGAACATTTATAAATAGAAGGTCTTACAGCTGTTTCTATGATATACCTTTGGGTGTCACTGACACCATTACCTCTCGTAACCTCCATTTCTGGCTATATATATATATATATATATATATATATATATATATATATATATATATATATATATATATAATATATATATAGATAGATAGATAGATATGTATATATATATATATATCTATATATATATATATGATATATATATATATATAGATATGTATATATATATATATATGCATAGATATATATGTATATATATATATATATATATATATATATATATATAGGAAAAAAGCAACAAGAATGGATTAAAATCTCGGTACGATCGTTTCGTACGAGGACATCTTTAATAAGCTACAAAAAATGCAGTGAATACAGATGGCTCGTACTCGTCAGCCGAAAAAATATCAGAGAATTCCCAAACATCAAAAGGGGTAGATATAAAAGAGGTTGTAGGATTAACTGCATTGAAGAAAGTTCGATTCATGGAGATCTGATGAAAGGTTTTAAACCTATAGAATTTATGCATGTCTACATATAGTTCATATTGGATATTTGATCAAGTTGTATGAAGAAATTTTCGGATACAGACATGCAAAATTTCTGAAAATCCGAGTAAGAGGCAAAGTGACTGCCACATCATGTAGAGGAAAGTCTGAGTACACTCAATTTGTTTAGTGAGTGCTCTCTGGGGTGATTCAATCCTCGAGATGTTTTGTCTTGTATGGGAAGACCACAGTGGGCAGCAGTATTCGAGTTGTGGCCGTACAAAGGAGGAGAAAAGTGGTATGATGACACCTTGTTCTCTGGACCGGAAAGTTCTTAAGATCCAGGAACTCATCCTACGAGCTATATCGACCTTCTTGTTGATGTGTGCACTCCAACTGAGATCGTCATCAACAATTATACCCAGGTCTCTGATATTGTTAGAGGCTGTGAGTGGTTCCCCTGAAGGAAGAGAGTATGGCTGTTTTAGTGAGAAATTTCTTCCAAAATGCATCATCTCAAATTTTCCCTCGTTCAGTTGCATTTTGTTTCTGTCTGCCCATTGACTCATAGCATATAGATCAGACTGGAGTTGAGTTCGGTCTGCTTCTTCATTGACCATTTGCTGGAGCTTAGTGTCATCAGCAAATATTTTCACTTTGCAGTAAAGTACGACGCTGGAAAGGTCGTTTATGTCAGTCCCCTGGGGGACACCACTGGTGACTTTTGCTGGGCTTCAGTGGACTCCATCAACTACAACATGTTGTGTTCTATTCGCCAGGAAATACTTGATCCAGTGTAGAACTTTTCCACGGATTCCAACATTTGCCAATTTTGAGAGTAGGATATTATGGTCTACCCTGTCGAACGCTATACTGAAGTCAAGATATATGACATCAGAGTTCGAACCTGTTCCCAAGGCTTTGAGTACATCTGGTGTAAGAGCTGTGTTAGACAGTCCCTGCCACAGCGAAAGCCGTGCTGATTTGCATTTAGGAGTTTGTGGGTCTCCAGGAAGTCAGCTATCCTTGATCTTAACACTCTTTCAAACACTTTGATGATGTGGGAGGTGAGTGAGATTGGGCGATAGTTCAGTGCGAGGGATCTGTTTCCCTGTTTGAGAACCGGGATGACTGACTGGGAAAGAAACTGTTTCGGTATATAACCTGCGTCTAACAAATTTCTCCAGAGGTTGGTCAGAGGGACTGCAAGTTGGTGTCCACATTCCTTCAGGAGACTAGCGGGGAATCTATCAGTGCCTACAGCAGAGTAGTATTTGACCTCATTTATTGCTGCTATGATGTCAGTGGCAGTGAAGGTTATGTCTACATATATATATATATATATATATATATATATATATATATATATATATATTATATATATATATAGATAAATATATATATACCTACCAATATATATACATAGATAGATATATAGATATATCTATCTATATATATATAGGTATATATATATATAGATAAATATATATATACCTACCAATATATATACATAGATAGATATAAATATGATGATGATGGTCGTTCACTCGTGACCGAGGAAGACCATTGCCGACCTTCAGAAACATTGTGCGCTCTAGGACTAACTTATATTTTGCATTTGCGTCTCCGTTGGTGGCTAATGAGCCCTGCTCTTGACAAGCATACACGACCGCAAACATTGCAGACCAAGCTTTCCCCATTCACTATATGAGCCGTGCGCTTTCGCGCATCTCGCTTAAGTTCTTCATGCTGGATAGGTGCTCTCTCAAAAGTGTCGATCCCCTCCTTAAACTGCTTCCTCCATCTGTGGCGATGACAGACATTGTTCTCCCAGTCAGTGTCCTGCATATCAAAGGCCTTTAACGAGGACTTGACACAGTCCTTAAATCGCAGCCTTGGTTCCTGCCGAAGTCTCCTTCCATTCACAAGTTCTCCATAGAGCATCTGCTTAGGAATCCTTTTATCCTCCATTCTAATAAGGTGTCCAGTTCAACGCAACCGGTGATTGTGTACCATCGCCTCAATACTCAAGATATCAGCTGTCCTCAGGATCTGTGTGTCTGGAATTTTTGAGGTCCAGCCAATATTGAGAATGTGTCTGAGACATCTCTGATGAAAACGTTCAGGGACCTTACCTGACGTTTGTACAGAGTCCATGTCTCACATGAGTAGAGAAGCGATGTCAGTACACAAGCACGGTACACAGCAACTATTGTTCTCCTTGCGATGCCATGTTGGGACCAAACACGAGACTGAAAAGACCGGAAGGAATTAGTTGCTCTCTGCAACCTGAAAGATATAAATACAAATATATATATATATATATACAGGTATATATATATATATATATATATATATATATATATATATATATATATATCTATATATATATATATATATATATATATATATATATATATATATATATATATATATATATATATATATATATATATATAGGGTGAGAGAGAGAAAGAGAGATAAATATATATATATAAAAATAGATATAAATAGGTCTTACAGCTGTTTCTGTGATATACCTTTGGGTCTCACTGACACCATATATAAGCAAATATATATATATATATATTGGTGATGTCTAAATTAATACCACCACCCGATAGGATTATCTAAATCCTTTTTAAATCAAGTATTGTTTATGGTCCTTTGAAGTAGTGAGTTCTTGTTGAGTGAGTTGTATCGGGTATCGGTGGCTTATCTGGTATTCCTTGAAGAAATCTGTCCAGACTCCATTTAAAGGTGATTGGATCCTTTTCCTCTTTGATCAGTTTTGGGACAATATTAAACAGGGCTGGTGTTGAGTGTATCTATATGTTGTGATCCTGAATTGGGTAGGGGACTCTGGACCATGGTCCCAGCCTTGGATGAACCTTGAAACTAATGTTCAGGTCGTTTGGCAATGTTGTCGGTATATTCTCCACATCGTACAAATGATGTACCACTCGCGGCGGCGCCGGAGAGAGTAGGGTTTCAAGGCTTTAAGGCGGTCCCAGTAATTGAGATCAGTCATGGCTTCAATTCATTTAGTGAGTGCCCTCTGGGGTGACTCAATCCTCGAGATGTTTTGTTTTGTATGGGGAGACCACAAGGTATTCGAGGTGTGGCCGTACAAAGGAGAAAAATGGAATGACGACACCTTGTTCTCTGGACCGGAAAGTTCTCAAGATTCAGGAGCTTATCCTACGAGCTATATCGACCATATTGTTGATGTGGGCACTCCCCTGCGATTGTTAGCTACAATTATACCCAGGTCCCTGATACTGTTAGATACAATGAGCGGTTCCCCTGAAGGAAGAGTGTATGACTGTTTTAGCATAGACTTTCTTCCAAAATGCATCAGCTCAAATTTTCCCTCGTTCAGTTGCATTTTGTTTTTCTCTGCCCATTGACTCACAGCATATAGCTAATACTAGAGTTGAGTTCGGTCTGCTTCTTCATTGATGATTTGCTGGAGCTTCGTGACATAAGCAAATATTTTCACTTTGCAGTGACTTACGACCCTGGAAAGGTTATTATGTAAATTATACAGAGGAGCGGGCCCAAATCAGTCCCCTGAGGGACACCACTGGTGACTTTTCCTGGGCTTCAGTGGACTCCATCGACCACAACTTCTTGTGATCTATTCGCCAGTCATTACTTTATCCAGTGTATATATATATATATATATATGATGCAGCACGGAATTTTGTCAGTGAACAGGTCTCGGTCTCAAAGCGACGAAAATGTTTTGACAAATTAAATTTAAATGTTGAATTGAATCTAACGGTTTTTGTGTGTTTCTTAAATGGCTTATAAACACCTTCCACGCTGCAATTGTTTTCGTTCCAGCACACGATCTCAGATCAGGTCACTTGCTATGCAAGTACATCTTCGTAGTATATATATATATATATATATATATATATAATAAGGGGGAAAATTGAATATCAATTTAAAACTAGTGGTTTAGCATATAGAAAAATCTGAAGATATAGAAAATGTATATTATGTACATATAAGAGTGATGACCACTAAGTGAACATCTCTTATGCTAGAATAATACCCCCTATGAACTTACCATTAAAAAAGGAATGTTCTCAAGAAAATTTAGCAAACGCCAAAACGTAAGCGAGCAAGCCAAATGAAACAATACAAAATATACAGATTAATCACAAACTAGTTTGTAGATGTCCGCAACTCGTCAGTATGATCGTCATAGCCAAATATAATTTGCAGAACTATACACGAGAATTCCACATGAGATTGAATATGTATAATAAAATCAATTCGTTAAATCGATCTAAAATTAATTCTATTTAAAAATATAGTCACTCATCAGGTCTAAAATAATGATGATAATAATAATAATAATAATAATAATAATAATAACAATAATAATAATAATAATAATAATAATAATAATAATAATAATAATAATAGAATAAATGTACGTATCTTAACTTATACTAATTATCAAATATATATAGAAAAATACGTGTATTAACTAAAAATAATCGAAAAACATTTAACAATATTTCTTAAAATAAAAACATAACTTATCTTATTGAAGGATTTTTAGAATAATGTTTTTATAGTGTATGTTTTCTATATGGTGTGAATAACATCTTTCATTATTGAATTGTTTAACAGCGGTTTATCTCTAAAATATATACATATATTATATTTTGTGAAATTTGATTTAGAATTGCTAAAGTGAATCTTTCCTGTAAGTTTGGAATTATATTCCCTACTATTATATATATATATATATATATATATATATATATATATATATATATATATATATACAGATAGAGAGAGAGAGAGAAACCGAGAGAGAGAGAGCAAGTGTACGTATATATAAATATATGAAATACAAAACGGGGCAAGAACGCAAAACATCCGGGCAACTAGGTGATACAAAAGGGGGCAACAAAACATCCAGATAGACGATACAAAGAAAACAAGGACGGGTCATTACAAGTTTTCTATCGTCAGTCAAGATCCGGATTATATATATATGTATGTATATATATATAGTGTGAGTGTATGAGAGCATATCTATAGTGGTTTGCTAATGATCCAGAGATGAATTAATGCAAATATAGAGCATAGTAGAATACTTAAGCTCACCCGGTGTTCTATTCCTCTAGAGTTGTCTCTTCATAGAAACTACACTGACTTGCCTGTAGAAGCGGCTTCGCGCTGTTGATATAAATAAATGCGACTGTTGCCCGTGTTACACTAATAGACATCTTCTGTAAAAAATGTCAGGCGTGCTACACACCATGCTAAAGCAATACCTGAAATATTTATAAGCATTGTTCCTCCGCACAGAACTCGATGTACGTAAATCTTTTGATAGTAGCTTGGAGAATATCGGGTTCAAATTCCCTTGCATGGATAAAACATTGAAACCTGCTCGTCAATGGTTCCGGGTTGACTACCACTGCGTGGCACCTTGGGCAAGTGTCCTCTACTATAGCCTCGGGCGACCAAAGTCTTGTAAGTGGATTTCGTAAACGGAAACTGAAAGAAGCCAGTCGTATATATATGTATGTATTTGTGTGTCTGTATTTCTCCCCCCCCCCACCATCACTTGACAACCGATGTAGTTGTGCTTACGTCCACGTAACTTAGCGGTTCAGCAAAAGTGTCCGATTGAATAAGTAGTAGGCTTACAAAGAATAAGTCGTAGAGTCGAGTTGTTCGGTTAAAGGCGGTGCTCCAGCGTGGCCGCAGTCAAATGACTGAAACAACTAAAATATAGAATAAAAGAATATATAGACACAAATATATAAACACAGATTTATATATCTATATATCTATAGATTTTGGTATGTATGTGTGTATATATAACTGAGTACATTTCTTATGCTTGACCTGTGTATATATAATATATATATATATATACATATATATATATATATATATATATATATATATATATATATATACTTACATGCATACACCTTATCAACAAACATCTACAAATATTCATATATATATCTTCATCGTTCATACAGACATAAACATTAACAATTTTATGCTCTTTTATGTCCGTGTGAGTCTAGAATATATTGTGTACATTTGTTTTAATTCCGGCGAAATCTATTAAGATTACGATAACAAAAAAAAGGAGACATTACATTTATCCTTCTATTAAATGGAACTGAAATATTTTAGAGATTGCTTTTTTTTCCCTCAAAGTACCATTATTGAACAATATATTATGACTAAAATCAAATCATTTCTTGTGAACTTGTTTTGTATTCGTTACATTAAGTATCAAATCTGATTTCCTTAATTAAATAGACATATAGTCTCTGGATAACGTACCATAATCTGGACGGAGACAACACTAATATAAAATTATTCGATAATAATGTGAGGAAATATAGGGCAAACAATTTTCATTGCGATAACTCTCATGCAAGTGTTCAAATCTGAAATATATTTCTGGTTCAAATAATAAAACACTGAACGTACACTGTTTCTGACTTGAAATGGTTGCTACGTGTTTATGTATTAAGTGCTGGATATTTCTCCTCATCCCCACGATTATTCATGTTCGTCAGAAGGCAGGTTTGTAGGGCGAATGATGGGACGCAGCACATAATTGTGGAATATAAGTAGAAATCTTGTGAAGGAGAACGAGGTCATCCGATTTATAAATATAGCCAGTAATGATATCATTTTGTTTTTAGTAGAGATATGCGCTACTGCCCGGTAGAGTAGAACTATATAGAACCTATTTAAAAGGTAGGGCAATCATTTGTCAGAGTCGATAGAGAGTTGGAGTGATTGTTCAGGTTATTTGCTTTCTGAGTTGTAGCTTCCCAATCTTTTGATGTCAAATGCAGGTTGTTTACTTTTCCGCGCGTGTGTGTGTGTGTGTCTGTGTGTCTGTGTGTCTGTAAAATAATGATATCGAATTTGGGCACAAGGCCAGTAATTTCAGAGGAAAAGCTAGTCGACTGCATTGACTCCAGTCGTCAAACTGGCACTTATTTTATCGACCCTGCAAAGTCGGCCTAGGAGGATCTTGAACTCAGGTCGTGAAGACAGACAAAATGCCGCTAATCGTTTTGTCCGGCGTCCAAACAGTAATTGCCAATCTGTTTATAAATTGAGTAGCTTCAGAAAACTGTAGTTACTACTTTACATGCTTATAAGTATTAAACTCTCTCTCTCTCTCTCTCTCTCTCTCTCTCTCTCTCTCTCTCTCTCTCTCTCTCTCTAATTGAACATGCACGCTGCACTGAGAGAAGTTGGAGACGAACTGTCTATAGTGTTCCTTTCTTCCCAAAAATGGAAGACGTTTGGTAATGAAGCTAGCAAACATTGCGTATCTTGCCTAGTGAAAAAGCGTTCAATTAAACCAGGGTACATGTCTAGCAAAATTATAAATCTACAGCACAGAGGCGCGAGATATTCAATCCAAATTAGAGACACGTGCCTATGAGAAGTCACCTTTTCTAGAAAAGCACGAACACATTTTTAATTCACCATTATTAATCGTTGTTTGAACTATGGAAAAGGAACATTGTTTTATGCAAAAAGAATGTAAATACTTATTTGCCTAAGAAATCGCAGATCTGCAATCAGGAGAAACTGATATTCAACTTGACTAAAATATGAGATCATTTATGGTAGACACTTAAATTATGTTACGAGTATATGATATTCTCCGAAACATTGTGTTTATCGCCCTCCTGTACATTTCAGTACATGGTGGAGGTAAGGGTTTTAGTTAAAGAAACTGATAAATATACAAACCAATACCTAAAGTTAAAATGGCAGAGTAATCACTGAAATGCTGTATATCCCTCGATCTTAACGCGTAATATTGTCTGTGAGTAGTTTACGTGTACTCTCAGAGTATTAATTTGAAAGCAATGCGGTTATTGCATATCCTTGTTTCCCCACATGAGATTTTCATTCAAATAATTTTAAATCTCTTCAAAAGAGAACCAAAACGTTCAGTGACAAGTGGAGCAGTAAGGAGAAACGAGAAAGATTTTGATGGTATAAGAAAAAGTTATTTCATAACCTTTCCTCAATATATTTTTGGTATATTTTATCTTGTTTCCTAAGAATGATCGAATACAAGAAGTTGCCATATATATTTAAGCTAGGAATTCATATTTATTTGCCATCTAAGGCGTAAGATATAGACACATGCTTCAATCACTTAAAGAGGAGTCTGTGCTGGAAATGTTGAACGCAAACACGAGTATAGGAAATAGAAGTAGATTGAAATGGCGTTTTATAAGTTCTGATTATCATTCTGTCTGCAGTGTAACGTGTAACTAACATGTGACAATGATACCAACTTGTATGTAGATTTCAAAACAGCAAGCTGCTAACATTGCCACGTGTTCTTTGATACAGACTTCCGTTTCTTCTATACAAGAACTAGAATTATATATAATCGTTATCTGATAAATTGCCAATTAAAATTTACATACCGTTTCTATTTTAAATTCATTCATTATTTTGAATAACAATTTCTATTCACAAGTTTGATTTATTTATAATTTGATGTCCGAACGATCGATCGAAATGAAACCAACTTATTTCATATACAGAAAATGGTGAGATAAATGAATAACAACAGTAGCTTGGTTACAAATAACTAGCTACATCATTTCATCAATAATTATGGAGACTTTGTGTCAGAAATACCAAAGTATCGTGCTGATACTAATTTCACCGTATACTATACGGATTAAAGACTACTGGAGCTGATATCAGGCAAGAAATTGTTGATGAAGACCGAACATTATATATACATACCACAAAGGTTTCATACAAGGGGTCATGGCACTTATGTCGATACATTTAAACGAAGTGGAGGCACATTCCTTATAAATGTCTATCTATAACTATGTATTTCCCTTTCCTTCCTTCAATCTTTTTCCCTTTCTCCGTCTACTTCTCTCACTAGACACACATGCGCACACACATGGACGCACATACACATATGTACTACACACACACACACACACTCAGACACAAATAGGCTTTATTCGTGGAACAGCTAGACTACCATTGGTTCCATGTTGATATATATATATATATATATATATATATATATATATATATATATATGTATGTATGTATGTATGTATGTATGTATGTATGTATGTATGTATGTGCATTTCTGTGACTTACTACCCTTTTCACAGCCGCCTTATGCGGTTGATTTCTTGTGTGTGGTGTGATTTTATATTACTGATCTTGCATGTACTTTTTTCTTAGTTGTTGGTTCATTTTCTGCATGAGCCACACCAGTAGAAATGCATCTCGTGTTGACATATAGAACTAAAAAAAAAACGAAGTATCAGTAATAGACAAATAGCTGGCGGGCTGAGTAAAAATTCGTTGTTAGCGATGTTATGCGTTTACGAGATTAATGACTGGTTAGTCACTGTTTTTCTACATATAATTTGAGCGGAAATTTGTGTAAACATATCGCGATGGTGGATAAATATTTCTAATGAAGAGCAAATACGCAGAATTCTCATGAAATGGCATTTATATCTCAGTTACTGGACAATTTTCATCTACTACTGATACATCTTTGCTTTTTAGCACTAAGCATCTATACGACATTCATTCTCATGACAAATATTGCAGTGTCTTGGCTTTCTTGTAAAATGAGGTGACGATGCCCGTGGACTACCTTAGAAATCCCTATCTTAAAAGGTGTCGTTGCTAGGGCCAGAAACACACTTTGACAAGTCCACTCCCGTTCTTCAATGTATCTGTCTTACTCAACTCACTCTCGCTATTTCCTCTCTTCCCAGCACTTTTTCACTCACTCTATTTCATACATTCCCATCACTTTCACTTCCTCAAACGGCCTTCTTTTATGTATCTGTCTGCATTCATAGGGAGAATTACCATCGCCACATCCAACACACAATCATGACAACAAATATTATAAATCTCACCATCGCATTCTATTGTCTGCCTGTCAACGCGCCGATGGAGCAAATACAAACAGAACACACCAACGAGCGTTCGTGTTCTGGCGATAATGTAGGTTTTTCGTATCTATTACATTTTAACATTTATTTAGAACCCTGCAAATTTTTCGTGCTAAATTTTCATTTTTTACTACTTTATTATTTTTTCTTAAATTGATGCTTTTATTGAAATTAATTCTAATTGTCTGGGTCAACAGTTCGTTTCCTCAGAGGATATGGAAATTCCTATTACCCGTCAGAGAAATAACTCCAGCAGCACACAACTATTTCAACAAAGACAAGGTTACATGCTTACCAGTCGAATTCAGCGTCAACGCTCACGTATGAGAGACACTCCAACACACACACACACACACACACACATATATATATATACATATACGTATATATAATGTATGCATTATGTGGTCGGTTGAGCTGAAAATATGCAGACCTATGTTAAAAGTGCTGGCAAGTTTGCATGACAACTATTTTTTTCCTCAAATGAAGCGCGTGACCTCTAGGACAAAATTCCTCATCTTATAAAATGTGGCCCCAGTAGACCCGAATGAAATCGGGTTATATTAACCAAAATGTGAAAAGGGGTCTAAATGGGACTGGAAGAGGATTAAAATTTAAAGGAGCGGGTGTTTAGGAATTCTCTGTTACATCAAGCTAAAAAATTTGCGCCAGCCTTTTAATCGTCAATGTGTTGCCGTCCATGATGAAGAAGTTTTGAATGCTTGCCATGGTGAGTCTACTGTCGTGAGAAAGAATCACTTCAAAACTTGGTGTTTACGAATTTTCTTTTACATCAAGTTCAAAATTTTACGCCAGCCGTTAAACTGTCAATACGTTGCTGTCCGTCGTTAAGAAATGCCAGCCATTGTGACTCTACTATCCTCAGATTCTACCCCTTCAAACTTTGGTTTCCAATATTTTATTATTTTTATTCAGCACGCAAGTTCGTCTGTCCCTTTTAAATGTTAGTGTTTTGCTGTCTGCCTCGAAGCAGACCTTTCCGTTGTTACTGCCTGATTGATGTTTCTAAATATTTTATTTCTCAACTTACTCAAGATCTTTTGTTGTTTATAAATGGGAGAGAGATAAAGATAGAGAGTAAGAGAAAGCGAGGAAGAGTCCGAGATAAAGGAAGAGTAAGAGAGTGGGGAAAGTGAGAGAGAAAGGAGAGAGAAACAAAGAGGGAGAATCATCATCATCGTTTAACGTCCGTTTTGCGTGCTAGCACGGGTTGGACAGTTTGACCGGGGTCTGGGAAGCCAGGAGGCTGCACCAGGCTCCAGTCTGATCTGGCAGCGTTTCTACAGGTGGATGCTCTTCCTAACGCCAACCACTCCAAGAGCGTAGTGGGTGCTTTTTTCGTGCCACCGGCACAGGTGCCAGGGGGCGCTGGCAGCGGCCACGATCGGTTGGTGCTTTTTACGTGCCACCGGCACAGAAGCCAGTCAAAGCGACACTGCAATCGGCCATGTTCGGATAGCGCTTTTTACGTGCTGAAAGGAAGCAACAGAAAGTAACAACCACACTCTTACCCGCGCGTAGAGCGGGTCACCTTCAGATAGTCTATATATAAAACTGAAATGCGTTTGGACCGCTTGGATCGCTTTCAAGGCCACTACAACCCGTCGGATTGACTCCAAAATTTACAGGGACATGTAAAATGAGGTGACGATGCCCGTGGGCTACCTTAGAAATCCCTATCTTAAAAGGTGTCGTTGCTAGGGCCAAAAACCCACTTTGACAAATCCACTCCCATTCTTTTACGTATCTGTCTTCCTCACTCACGCTATTTCCTCCATTCCCCTCTAACTCCCCTTCAGTTTCCCTTTATAAGTTCGTCAAACGGCGTTCTTTATCGCGCTGTCTGCGTTCAAAGAGAGAATTATCATCGCCACAAACAACACACAATCATGAGAACAAATATTATGAATCAGATATTTCTTGCGTTCATTTATATATGTGCGTGTGTGTGTGTGTGTGTGTTCTATATATAAATATGTATATATAATGTATATATACAAAGTGTATATATCTATATTTATGTATATTAAACTTTTTAATACTTTTTCATAGTTATATATATTTTTAAACAAATTATAAATATACTTTAATAATTTTTATTTTAAATTTAAATACTTTAAATTTTTCAATTTTATATTTTATATATTTTCTATATTATATTTTTATTTTTATGTTTTTGGTTTTTGTTTTTCACTGTTTGATTTGCCTATTAGCGGTTTTATCTCTAATTTAATTTATACATATATATATATATATATATATATATATACATATATATATAATTTGTATACATTTGTATATATAATGCGTGCACACACACACATATATATATATACACATATATAAATACACACATATATATATATATATATATATATATATATAATCTGTGCATTATGTGGTCGGTCGGTTCAGCTGAAAATATGCAGACCTATGTTAAAAGTGCTGGCAAGTTTGCATGACAACTATTTTTTCCTCAAATGAAGCGCGTGACCTCTAGGACAAAATTCATCATCTTATAAAATGTGGCCCCAGTAGACCCGAATGAAATCGGGTTATATTAACCAAAATGCGAAAAGGGGTCTAAATGGGGCTGGAAAGGGATTAAAATTTAAATGAGCGAGTGTTTAGGAATTCTCTGTTATATCAAGCTAAAAAATTTGCACCAGCCTTTTAATCGTCAATGTGTTGCCGTCCATGATGAAGAAGTTTTGAATGCTTGCCATGGTGAGTCTACTGTCGTGAGAAAGAATCACTTCAAAACTTGGTGTTTACGAATTTTCTTTTACATCAAGCTCAAAATTTTACGCCAGCCGTTAAACTGTCAATACGTTGCCGTCCGTCGTTAAGAAATGACAGCCATGATGACTCTACTATCCTCAGATTCTATCCCTTCAAACTTTGGTTTCCAATATTTTATTATTTTTATTCAGCACGCAAGTTCGTCTGTCCCTTTTGAATGTTAGTGTTTTGCTGTCTGCCTTGAAGCAGACCCTTCCGTTGCCACTGCCTGATATTTAGATTGATCTTTCTAAATATTTTACTTCTCAACTTACTCAAGATCTTTTGTTGTTTATAAATGGGAGAGAGATAGATAAAGATAGAGAGTAAGAGAAAGCGAGGGAGTGTCCGAGAGAAAAGAAAAGTAAGAGAGTGGGGAAAGTGAGAGAGAAAGGAGAGAGAAACAAAGAGGGAGAATCATCATCATCATCATCATCATCGTTTAACGTCCCTTTTCCGTGCTAGCACGGGTTGGACAGTTTGACCGGGGTCTGGGAAGCCAGGAGGCTGCACCAGGCTCCAGTCTGATCTGGCAATGTTTCTACAGGTGGATGACCTTCCTAACGCCAACCACTCTGTAGTGGGTACTTTTTTCGTGCCGCCGGCACAGGTACCAGGGGGGCTGGCAGCGTCCACGATCGGTTGGTGCTTTTTACGTGCCACCGGCACAGAAGCCAGTCAAGGCGGCGCTGCAATCGGCCACGTTCGGATGGTGCTTTTTACGTGCTGAAAGGAAGCCACAGAAAGTAACAACCACACTCTTACCCACGCGTAGAGCGGGTCACCTTCAGCTAGTATATGTATATATATATATATATATATATATATATATATATACAATGGGTTGCTTTCACTTTCCGTTTACCAAATCCACTCACAAACGCGTGCGTGCATGTATATATATTTAAATAGTACTTGAGATTCTTTCCACATGTAATTTCGCCTGGGCTGTTTTCATCGTCTTTAAAATATTCCTGATTTCTCGGCCTTTAGACAGTTTTTTCTTTACCATCTTTTGTATTTACATTAAAAGTACGTATGTTAATATCGCAGTAATAAATAAATGTCCGCCTTGCCGTAGCACACAGGCTTAAACTCATTATTTATCAATTCCAAACATAACGGTATTTGTTATCTCGCTTTTATAATGTATTATATTTAAGAAGACGTTTACTTTTCTTGTAATGAAAAATGTTAAGGTTTTTAGTATAGAGGTTTGTAATGTGTTTTGACATGATATCAACAAAATACGAATGGTTGTTTATGTATTTATAATGAAAATAAGACCAATTATCTTTTAATGGTGACGAATAGACTTTTCGCTTTCGAGAACAATTGCCTTGATGAATTCAAAACTAAACCGATCTTGTATCGTACTTTTTATAATTATTCTTACTACATCTTTCTATTGCGGTTATAGAAGAATCATCATCCAATGCGAACATTCTTACTACGAAAATAAATATTACTCATTTTATTTGCTTTAATGTTATTTTTAAAGTGTGTAAATTATATCCATCTTAACTAACAGATGTATTTACATTGTTTATGTACCAGAATAATTAATTTAAAGTTAGTACAATGAATGTATAAATATATAATTATCTACATAAACAAGATATCTCAGTATGGAACAAAATATTTGCGTCGGATGTATAATAGTCGGGTTTGAAATCTGATTTCACCAGATATATGTCCTACAAATGACCCAGTTCGTTTTACTGTACTTACAGGTAACTGTGCATCCTGTGAATAGATAGAACGTATATTGAAAAAAATAATGATCTGGTGATTAAAAGATAAGATACATTTCTAATAGTGTGGTTCCGGATTCCATCCCACTTCGTGATGTGTTTGACAAGTGTCTTCTAATAAAAGTTTTTGATTGATCAGGTCTTGTAATTGAAAACATAGTAGCAGAAACTGTTCAGAACCCTATGGCATAGACCATCCTTATAATCGGATTTTGCATTTACATTTTTTCCAGATTGAATACCAATGACTTGCTTGCGATTGCCGTTAGGAGAGTGCTTAGTGCAGCATGCTTTCTGACGAGGTTTACCGAGTTTACAACCATTTCATGATCTACTTCTTATTGAAACTCCACTACTAGTAGTGCCCTACTCTCTATCTTTAATCAGTCTTGCACACATCAAAATACGCCCTCTCATGATCAATTCATAAAAAAGCATATAGTTGATTATTGTTTAACATCGAAAGTTATTTGACATGACAAAAATTTAATGTAATGCACCTATATACATGATGGGTATAGGCCTCGAAATTATAATAAATATTCTTGATATAATATGAAACATAAATTAACGACGATTTCAATGTAGAGAACGATCTTGTGGAATTAGTCTGAATTGTGTTACTAATTTGTATTTCTCTTGAAAAAGTTAAATTGTTGCAAATATAATGTAATTTGTACTGCAAATTTTAATGAATATTAAAAGCATTAAATCATTTCTTTAAGTGCTACAGGTTTTTTCTTTGACCAGTAAAGATGCTTGTAAATTTATGGTCATATAAATTGCGATATACGTATATATATATATATATTATATATATATATATATATATATATATATATATATTATTCTTCCAGTAATAAAGCATTTTTACTTAAGCAATCATACTTAGGAGTTAACTTTAGTGGAAAAGTTCAGACGTGTTTAATTAAAGTGTAGACATTCCTATTGGAGTCTGATCTAGAATGTATTACTGTTGTCTTTATATATAATGAAGGAAACTTTAAGATGGATTTAATAGACTTATGAGCAATTTGTCATTGAGAGTCGTATTATTGACCAGATGTAAGGGATATGATATATAATATATATGATATGGTAGAGGAATTGAATATAATTTTATTAGTCGATTGAAATCGGTATGTTTGTGAGACAAAGAGAAAGGAGGACTAGAATAGAGAGAATGAGGACGAGCAGGGGAGGGGGCAGAGAAAAGGGATATCTGAGAATATAATATAAAACAAATGTATAAATAAATTCTATTGCTAAGGTTTCTCTTGTATCAGATAAAATGGAAATATAAATGGAGTGAAAGTAATCTGGTTTATATATAAAAAGCGAGGTGATTTTAGATATACAGCAAATAGGGGAACAGAGGCGAGAAAGAGACGGAAAGAGAAAATAAGGAGAGAATTGAAAAGGAAATAGACTGCCGATGGTGTCTAAGTGTTAAATACCTGTTAGAGAGGTGATCGATTACATTGAAAGAGAAGCAGGCGTTACAACTGGTTCTGAATACATAAAGAATTCCGCAAAAGGATAAAAGAATAATGCAATAGAGAAATACAGAGTAGCGTGACCTGTTGGATATAATAAAACTATCTGTAACTAAGCCACAGAAGCAACAACATAGTTTTAGAGAAACACACCTACTGGCTATGTATAACACTCCACAAACTATATAAAATTTCCTAGAATAAGCAAAAGTTGTAAGTAGCAGCAGTCTCGTAGCCGATAAAATCAATCTTAACATATTACTGGTACTAAGGCGGTGACCTGGCAGAAACATTAGCTCGCCGGGCAAAATGATTCGCAGCATTTAGTCCGCCTTTACGTTTTGAGTTCATGTTCCACCGAGGTCGATTTTGCTTTTCACCCTTTCTGGATCACTGC
>NC_042998.1:76991171-76996171 GCF_006345805.1 Octopus sinensis | reverse complement strand
ATGTGTGTTTGTATGTATGTATGTATGTGTGTGTGTATGTATTTATGTATGTATGTATGTGTGTGTATGTATTTACGTATGTATGTATGTGTGTGTGTGTATGTATGTATGTATGTATGTATGTATGTGTATGTATACACACAAGCGAATTTAACTTAGATATACTGAATAATCCTTGGAGATACAAATCGAAGCAGATTTATAACAGTTTATTTCTGATAAGAAGGGTGAAAAGCTTCTCAGAAGCAGCTTTGCAGAAGCAAAATGTATTGAAGCCTATTTTGCCCATAAATATAAATTTATTCCTGAATTAAGTAATTTATTAAAGCCTAGCCTATAGCTGATCAACATTAATCAGTCTGCCAGAGATTATTGTGATTAATCACGAGTTATATATCATTCAAGATTCACATAGAAATACGTATCTATAACCTAATATATATATATATATATATATTGATAAAACGGTAAGATAACAAAAGAAAGAAAGAGACCTCAATATTATGTAAATAGAGGAAATTTATCTATACAATATGTTACATTACTCGGTAGTCAAGATAAAACTCTGAGTTTCAGATGCCGAAGTGGAAATCAACAACACCATCTCTTCGGTTATCTGGCTAGCCAGATAACCGAAGAGATGGTGTTGTGGATTTCCACTTCGGCATCTGAAACTCAGAGTTTTATCTTGACTACCGAGTAATGTAAATATTGTATAGATATATATATATAATATATATATATATATATATATATATTCGCACATGCATATCTTTGTGTATGAATTGATAGGCAGAGAGAAACAGATATATATACACAAACGTGTATGTATATATATATATATATATATATATATATATATATATATATAAAAAGTATTCATATATGTACGTTATGTATGTGTATGTATGTTTGTATGTATGCTTTTATGTATGTATACACATACTCATATACTAAGAAATACACTAACAAATATGCTTCATAAAAACACGAGACAAATATTTTTACAAATATGGACATGTATATATGTTTGTGAGTGTGTGTGTTATGTACATTCCTTTATGTACACTGATTTGTTCAGCTTTTTATATTTAACCCTACAGTCTCTTATGTGGTGGTTTAATAAAGTATGTGATTGAGTATTATCTGGTAATTGATATTTGATTTAGATGTATTTCTCCATTTTCTTATCTTGTATATATATATATATATATATATAATATATATATATATGCACACAAGCCTATTCCCCATTTTTAGGATGGGGTAGCCACACGAAGACATACACCAGGTATACCATTCATTTCCTAGCTCAAAGAGGCGAGCAATATTCAATGCCCGGGTGAAGGCATAGAACGCAACCTGCAATATCAGCAGCGGGCCCCACAGCATATGCTGGTTTACCCCCGCCGCATCATGCTAGTTCTGTACCACTTTGAGCAACATCAAATTCACTTCTCCGTCCACAAACACTGTCCAAACATTCCTATCATTTATAAATTCACTTGCTTCTCTCACTACAACACTTCTAACCACCAAAGATTTCCTCACCTCCATCCATCCACACAAACCGAGGTCTGCCTATCACTTCTGCCTTTATCACCCATCTTAACATCCGCTCCTCATCCATCTTCTTCATGTGGCCAAACTGCTTCAACATTCGTCTATCCATTTTTGTTGTTAGCTTTTCTCTCATATCCTGCTCCTCTTCGCACCTCCTCATTCCTCATATATACGATCCGTTTCACACCAACCATAACCGTCAAATATCTCATCTCAAACATAACTAGTCGTTTCATTTCCACGTCTCTCAGCCCCCCCCCACGTCTTTGCACTATATAACATTGTCGGTACAATCACGCCCTCAAACCTCTTTTCGCTTTCATACTCAACCTTTTATCTCTCGGCATACCTTTCACATCTCCAAGTATCTTACTCCCTTCCCTCACTCTATATCCCACTTCCTCAAACCCCACTCTCATCCGTCGTCACATGTGATCTCAGATACTTAAAAACAGTCCCCTCCTCTAACACCTCACCATTTATACTCACATCCGTCCTACCATCTATTCCGTCTCTTGAACATCTCATCACTTTACTCTTAGCTACATTCGCTTTCAGTTTCCTCCTCTCACACACTCTTCCAAACACTAACACAAGCCTACTCAGTTGCTCCACCGGATACTCCACCAGTGCTGTATCATCAACAATCAACTGACTCACCTGCCATTTCTCTCCATTTTCTCCAACCATTTGGACTCCCCCACCAAAGGGTTCTAGCATTCACCTCTATCATCACCCCACCCATATGTAAATTAAACAGCCACGGAGATATCACATAACCTTGTCTTAACACCAACTTCACATCAAACCACTCACTTACTTCTCCATCCACCCTAACGCACGCCCTACTTTCTCTATAAAAACTCTGTACCGCTCTCAACAATCTACGATCTACTCCATACAACCGCAACGCCTGCCACATTGCATCCCTATCCACACGGTCATATGCCTTCACAAATGTCTAGAGAAGGCATACATATATACATTTATATATATATATATATATATATATATATTGAAAAAATCAAAATCTATATATATATATATATATATATATATATATATATATATATATTATATATATATATATATTATATATATATATATATATATATATATATGTATATATATATATATATATATATATGTATATATATATATATATATATATATATATATAATATATATATATATATATATCTATATATATATATATATTATATATATATATATATTTATGGCGTGGATGACCGAATAAACCTTCAGTCAGACCTACTGGCTGTTGTCCAATGGGCGGAAAAGAATAACATGTTGCTAAATGAAGACAAATTCGAACTGATCCACTTTGGAAGGGAGGACGCTCTGAAACTCCCATACTCTCTTCCTTCTGGAGAAATTCATGGCATCCAACAACATCAGAGACCTGGGAGTAACAGTGGACAACAACATAAGCTGGGCTACACATATAAGCAGCAAAGTTGACATGGCCCGCAGAATGTGTTCCGGATTCTCAGAACCCTTCCATTCGAGAGATTCCCACGCTATTATCCTTCTCTTCTCCACTTTTGCCCGACCCCACCTTGAATACTGCTGTCCACTGTGGTCTCCCTACACAAAACAAAATATTATGAGAATTGAAGCTCCCCAAAGGTCAATCACAAAAAGATAGATGGCATGTCAGACCTTGACTACTGGGGTAGACTAGAGAAGCTGAAATGTATTCACTCCAACGACGCCGTGAACGCTACACTATCTGTATGATGTGGAAAATATTCCATCAGCACTGTCCCGAATGATGTTGGCATCACCTTCAAAATGCATCCAAGGCTTGGACCACGTGCCATCCGTCCACAACAAAAATCTAAATCGCATCACATAACGACAATACGGCACAACTATTTCACCTCAATTGGACCCGCTCTCTTCAACATTACACCAGGACACGTCAAAAAAGAAACTGACCACACAAAATTCAAGAAGTCTTTGGACAAATTCCTTCAAACAGTACCGGACAAACCCCCACACCCGGATATGTCCCGCAAAACAAACTCTCTGCTCGAATGGGCCTTGGTGCCCAAATCCTGAACTGAAAGACTTCGCCAGGTGGTGCTATTAAGTTAGACATGGCCTGGGCCAATACTGGCCAAAAACCTTTCTAAGTTATTCTAAGTTATATATTTTATATATATATATTTATATATATATTTATATATATATATTTATATATATATTTATATATAGATATATTTAATATATTATATTTATATATATATATATTGATATATATATATATTTATATATATATTATTTATATATATTTATATATATATATATTTATATTTATATATTTTATAGATATATATATTTATTATATATTTTATATATTATATATTTTATATATTTATATTTATATATATATATTTATATATATATATTTATATATATATATATATTTATATATATATATTATATATATATATTTATATATATAATATATTTTATATATATATATTTATATATATTTATTATATATTTATTTATTATATATATAATTATATATATATATATTTATATATATATTATATATATATTATATTTATATATATATATTTATATATATATATATATATATATTATATTTAATATATATATTTTATAATATATATTTATATATATAATTTATATATATATATATTTATATATTATATATTTAATATATATATATATTTATATATATATTTATATAATATATATTTATAATATATATTATTTATATATATATATATTTATATATATATATAATTATTTATATATTATATATTTATATATATATATTTTATATATATATATTATATATATATATATATATTATATTATATATATATATATCTATATATAATATTTATATATATATATATATATATATATATATGTATATATATATAATATATATATTATATATATATAATATAAATAGAATATAGAAATTGATATATAAATCATATTAAAAACAAATGGCCTAGCATATTTTCAAAAAACCGAAGCATAAAATATATTTTACAAACTAAAAAATAACAGATTACAAGGACTGACACTCTAAAAGTGGACAGTCTATATGCTTGATATAGACGTCAAAATCGCTATTTTTCCACGAAGAATGTGTTCTCAAGAAAAAAATCAGCAAAAAATCAAAGTGTAAAAATAGGTCTTGCTTATTTTCACACTTTGGTTTTTTGATGATTTTTTTCTTAAGAACCCATTCTTCGTGGAAAATAGCGATTTGACATCTATATCTAGCATATAGACTGTCCATTTTTAGTGGTCAGTCCTTTAAATTTTGTATGTAAAATATATATATATATATATATATAATCATATTTGTGTGTATGTATTTATATATATATATATGTATATATTCTTCTATTCTTTTACTTGCT
>NC_042998.1:76953671-76986171 GCF_006345805.1 Octopus sinensis | reverse complement strand
CTATATATCTAAAAGGCCTCATATTTTTATTATATAACTGTCTGCATATATAACTCTATATTTAGAGTTTTAAAGTTCAATATCATTGTCTTTCTATTTTTATATTTAGTAACAATTTTAGTTTAGAAAATTCATTATCAAACAAGAACTGACACATGAATCACAAACACCTTCCTGCAAGGCTATTCTTTTCAATCTCTCTATATGAACGAATGACAATAAGTGGTCATTTTAACCTACATAAACCTACATATATTACATTATATTAACCTACATAAACCTACATATATTACATAAACTTCCACAAAGCGGACTGGGGAGCAATCAGAAAGTATCTGTCTTCCATCGACTAGTCTTTTACTCTCAATTCCTCTCATATTGAGACCGCGTGGCAGCACTTTGAAAACATTGTCACCTATACATGCTCTAAACACGCTCCCACGAAATCTACTAACACAAACAGAAACCGGCTCCCTAAAAAGAAAAATACACTCATCAGGCGCATCAAAAGACTCAACAAAAAAATCAACCAATTGAAATATTCCCACACACAACATCCACATTCAACAACAATGAAAAGACTAGAGATGGAAAAACTTCATCTGCAGACCAACATGAAAACCTCCATTGAAAATCAAAGAGCTGAGGAGGAACAGTGGGTAATCAAAAACATCAAACAGAACCCAAAAGTGTTCTATTCTTATGCAAATAAGCATAGAACCACTGTCTCACCCATTGGGCCATTGATTAATGATAACGGCATTCCCCAACACGATGCTGAAGAAATGGCAGAAATACTGCAGAAACAATACTGCTCTGTCTTCAGTGTTCCCTCTGATATTGACGTAAGAGAAACGAACGAAGTTGACTCCCAACATAAAATCTCAGACATAACCTTCACTGCCACTGACATCGTAGCAGCAATAAATGAGGTCAAATATTACTCTGCTGTAGGCCCTGATAGATTCCCCACTAGTCTCCTGAAGGAATGTAGACACCAACTTGCATTCCCTCAGACCAACCTCTGGAGAAATTCGTTAGACGCAGGTTATATACCGAAACAGTTTCTATCCCAGTCGGTCATCCCGGTTTTCAAACAGGGAAACAGATCCCTCGCAGTCAACTATCGCCCAATCTCAATCACCTCCCACATCATTAAAGTGTTTGAAAGAGTGTTAAGATCAAGTGTAGCTGACTTCCTGGAGACCCACAAACTCCTAAATGCAAATCAGCATGGCTTTCGCTGTGGCAGGGACTGTCTAACACAGCTCTTACACCACATTGAAGATGTACTCAAAGCCTTGGGAACAGGTTCGAACTCTGACGTCATATATCTTGACTTCAGTAAAGCGTTCGACAGGGTAGACCATAATATCCTACTCTCAAAATTGGCAAATGTTGGAATCCGTGGAAAAGTTCTACACTGGATTAAGTATTTCCTGGGGAATAGAACACAACATGTTGTAGTTGATGGAGTCCACTGAAGCCCAGCAAAAGTCACCAGCGGTGTTCCCCAGGGGACTGTTATGGGTCCGCTACTCTTCATAATTTACATAAACGACCTTTCCAGTGTCGTACATTACTGCTAAGTGAAAATATTTGCTGATGACACTAAGCTCCAGCAAATCGTCAATGAAGAAGCAGACCGAACTCAACTCCAGTCTTATCTATATGCCGTGAGTCAATGGGCAGACAGAAATAAAATGCAACTGAATGAGGGAAAATTTGAGCTGATGCATTTTGGAAGAAATTCCTCACTAAAACAACCATACTCTCTTCCTTCAGGGGAACCACTCACAGCCTCTAACAATATCAGAGACCTGGGTGTAATTGTTGATGACGATCTCAGTTGGAGTGCGCACATCAACAAGAAGGTCGATATAGCTCGTAGGATGAGTTCCTGGATCTTAAGAACTTTCCGGCCCAGAGAACAAGGTGTCATCATACCACTTTTTTCCTCCCTTGTACGGTCACACCTTGAATACTGCTGCCCACTGTGGTCTCCCCATACAAGACAAAACATCTCCAGAATTGAGTCTCCCCAGAGGGCACTCACTAAACAAATTGAAGGCATGGCCGCTCTCGATTATAGGGATCGCCTTAAAGCCTTGAAACTTTACTCCCTCCAGCGTCGCCGTGAGCGGTACATCATTTGTACGATGTGGAGAATATACCGCCAACTTTGCCCAAACGACCTTAACATTAGCTTCAAGGTTTATCCAAGACTGGGACCACGGGCTATACGACCCCTGCCCAATTCAAGATCACAACATACATGTACACTGCAACATAATTTCTTTTCCTCAACAGGCCCTGCCCTATTTAACATTGTCCCGAAGGAGATCAAAGAGGAAAAGGAATCCCATCAACTTTAAACGGAGTCTGGATAGATTCCTTCAAAGAATACCAGATAAGCCACCCATAATTGGATACAACTCACCCAACAAGAACTCACTACTTGAACAAAACTTGATACAACTCACCCAAGAAGAACTCACTACTTGAACAAAACTTGACTTAAACAAAACTTGCCTTAAACAGGATTCGAATAATCCTATCAGGTGGTGCTATTAAGTTAGACATGGCCTGGACCAATCTTTGGTCGAAACATATCTAAGTTTATCTAAGTTTATATAACAAACTTTCACTACAGAATTGAGCGCAGCTTTGAGTGTAGAATACGTCGAGTACCTCCTTTCTTACTGGCTTGAAAGTACACAACGAAATATGATTGTAATGAGTTGTATTCCTATTTTCTGTGTGGTGAATGCCTTATGTATTTGGATACCTCTTCTGTTCTCATTCATAACGCACATATTATGGAAATTCTGTTTTCAATCCCCCGCGATTTCCAGATCATAATTGGATAGTTTAGCTCTTTCATTCAGAGATAAAATATCGTTTGTTGGAATTCATAACTCTTTTCCGTATGCTCTTGATTAGATGATATTTTTATTAACTTCTTCGTTAATATGAATTCTCATGTCATGCTGTGATCATTGAATAATATGAAACCTTGCTTAGCGTCAGTGTTTTGCACCGCCTCATTTTTGTATTATATAATGCTGTCATATTTTCGAATGTATGAAAGGTGCAACTTTGAAATACCGAGGTGGGGAACATCAAAGCACAAGATATATTTCTATACAAACTACAACATGACATTATCGACTAATAACCTCCACCTTCCAAATACAAAAAGGAAATACCCTAAATAATAAGAACAAATAAACTAACAGGTTAAAACAATATACCACTTACATTTATCTTTTACTAAAAACCGAATGTAGAATTCAATATACGTATGTCTAAGAACGAAGCTTTAGACGAGTACAGAGCGGTAATACGTAAAAACATTAAGAAATAAACGTGTGCGTGTGTGCGTCTTTGTGAACGCGTGTTAATATCTATGTATCTATTTATATGGGCTTTGCCTAATTCCATACATTACAATTCATTACGACTTCGCATAAAATCTGTAAATAATGCGCAGTTTCTTTCATTTTTTTTTTTTCATTTTTATATTTAGTTCTCTTATGGGGAGACATTATACCAGGAACAAAATGCCTGGTAAACCATCTTTGCACTGTACATTTGAAAGCCAATATTGTTGGGGTTTTAGGTTTATATCACTTGTCAGAAACTTAAGAGAAAATTCTCATTAAATTATAGCATCAAATTTTCTTAAGTTTTTAGTTGACGCTTGTTAGAGTTTCAAATGTTTTTCTAGTTTTTATTTTTTTATATCTGTCCGTTACTGCGGCCTTTGTTTTATTAGGTGTTAGCTTCCTTGAAGTTACAAATAGTAGTTTGTTTTGTTTAATCCATGTTCTGTAGCTATTTGCGATCTTTCTCACATATTTTCCATTGGTTTTGTATTCTTACAGAAAATATTTTGTAATAGTTTTTTGTGATATCATTTTTTTCCTGCTACGTTTTCGATATTACATTATAAATTCAAACGCTACTTTTGTTTTACATCAGATTTTGTGAGTTAATTTCAGTTATAAATATTATTTTCTACACTAGGCACAAGGCATGACATTTTGGGGAGAGGACCAGTCGATTAGATTTTTATATCGAAGACGTCGTACAGTATTCAACATCGTGATGTAGGTTAAAGATATTGTGCCTACCGCGGATTTCTACTGTCTGTCAAGTCACAACAAGTACCTCAGATTGACAGTACTTTATGCAGTTCTTAGTAAAGCTGATTTTCACAATGTACCTACATTGTAGGGTATTTCTAAAGCTTCCAGATGTTTCTTCATGTTGGGTGGTATTGAATCTACTGCTTTGATGACAAGGACAAACTTTATGCATGACTGTCGTAGCTGCCACATGTTGGCGATCTCAATTTTCAGATCTCTATATTTATCAACCTTTTCTATTTTTCTCATGGCAATATGTTGATATCACTGCACTGCCACGTCGATTATTAGGTACTCTTGTTTATTACTCCTAAAGATTACTATATCCGGCTTATGGTGGTCTAATGCTTGTCTGTATGGAAGTCAAATTCCCAGAGGATCTTTGCCTTCCTGTTTTCGTCCATTACCTTCTCCGATTTATGTTGGTACCAAGCACCCGTTACCTCTTATCCATACTTCTGGCATGGTAGTCTGAGTAGGTTTTACGCTACCTTGTCGTGTCTGCGCAAGACTTTCAGAAGTACAAATAATGTGTCACGCTTTGGACCGTCTTCCCATACATTTTCCAGAGGATCTTTGCACTTGTGTGGTATATACCTCTTTTCACTGAGCTGGTATTCAATGCCTAATCCTAGGCAACGATGATTAGGTTTTCAGTCTTCTTTTTAGGGTCATCTATGCTCATCCACACCCATGATGCCTCCTGGTCTTTTCAGTTGTTAGTTTCATGGTGGAACTAGCCATGTAATCCCATGTGGAGTAGAGTCTCTTCTTTCTCTTTAACTATTCGTGATGGGAATTCATTAGCACTCTCAAGTCCATTGCTAATAAATCCTTCTGCATTAGCGACATACAGTAGCAGGTCTTTCTTGTTGCTTACCAAATATTCTGCCATGTTTTTTTTTATTTCATTGATGATGCCCTTCCTTAAACTAATCATGTCACATCCACCTTTACACCTCTTCATGTAGAGCCTTTCTAAGTTCACATTAGGGTGGAGGGTACTATGCATTGTCCGTGTCTTCCGAGTACTACGATCGAGCTGGTCAATCTCCTCTCGTGCCCATTTCAGAATGTATGCACTATAGCGGATTACAGCAACAGCCCATATGTCGATGGCAGTCACAAGTTTCCTTGCTTTGAGTTTTTACTTCAAGCGAAGTGGGGGGCGCTTTAAATATGTAGTGATGACCTTGTCTTTCATTTCTCTGAGCAAGGTATTGTACAGCTCCAGGATCCAGACGTTCATGTAACTATCAGCATCCGGGTCTTCCATTCGCTGTCCGTTTCACAGTTCTATGGCCCTACAATCTGCCCGTTTCCCCACGTTTCGTAGTGAGCACCGCACACTTTGAAAAAGCGGAATCAAGGTTATAACACATAAAAAAGGTAAGCAAAATTCTCCCTGGAAGATACATCTTTTGATTGTTATGTCGGCTAAGTGCTAAATGTTAGAGAAAAATTGAGTTTTCTAACTAGGTGTGCTTTCCTTAACCAGCGCATACACGTTCTCAACAATTCCACAAATGCTAGGTGTTTCCAAAATCCATGAATGCGGCAACATATCGTAAACCTTTTATAGGTTATCCATGCCATGCACAAGTCTTTTGGTATAGTTTATAGTTTTATTATTATTATTATTATTATTATTATTATTATTATTATTATTATTATTATTATTATTAGTGAGTGAGAGAGCAGTTCATGCCATCAAAGTGACACTGGGGTAAAATTTACGAAGCCCAGTATACCCATCATGACTACCCGTCTGATAAGGGTACACCAGGCACATGCATCACAACCATATGTGCGCGACATGGTGATCTCATATCAAGATAAACAGCACATGAGCTTGCAGGTGGGGCCCAGTTAGAATTTTCTTCAGGTTGAGTAGCCCATTCCGCTCAAAAGGCCCCTGAATAAGGGTTGTTTAAGGATGTTGAAAGAACCACCCATGTTTCCAGAGGTGAATTATTCAAACCCCAAAGAATCCCTCTCAACACATGGCTATGATGCTCCCCAATTATTATTATTATTATTATTCAGTAGTTTTATTTTTATAGCGTGCTTTCACTTCACTACCGAGCGCAGCTCTGTGTGCCTTGGGTATGTGCTGTGGTTTGTTAAGATACTCTTATGGTTACTGTATTGAAAGTATCTTATGTAGGATGTGCGCAGTGCCCAGTAGTGCAATTTCTATATGTTATATACATTTGAAAGTTCTGGTGTTATTGTTGTGTACTTGTCTGGATATTTTTTTATCATACCTAATGCGCCTACTATAATAGGAATTGTTTCTGTTTTTAGATTCCACATTCTAGTTACCTCTATTTCCAGGTCTTTGTATTTTGAAAGTTTCTCCATTTCTTTTAGAGACACGTTGTCATCTGCCGGTATTGATACATCAAATAGAAAACCTTTTTTTCTTCATGAACTCTGACAACTATATCTGGCCTATTGGCCTTAATTTCTCTATCTGTGTGTATTGGCATATCCCAAAATATGGTTGCTTTCTCGTTTTCTGTGACCTTTTCTGGTGTGTGCCTATACCATCCTTTTTCTGTCGTTATTCCATGGTGTTGGCATAACTTCCTGTGTATGTAGGTCCCAACTCTGTCGTGTCTGAGAGTACATTCCTTAGTAGCCAAGGCTGGGAAGCCAGAGATAATATAATTTCTTGTTTCTTGTCAATCTCCACATATTCTGCAGTTACTTATGTTTCTTTTCATTATATATTTTTGGTAATTTCTGGTGGGGAGGCTTTGGTCTTGTACTGCAATTAAAAATCTTTCCGTGTGTGCTTTGAGTCCTGAGCTTCTCAACCATTACTGGGATATTTCTCTGTCTATTTCTTTTGCATTTAGTTTAGTCCAGTATTTGCCATGAAGGGGCTTTTCTTGCTATCGTTTTATCATGATCCGTTGCTGTTCTAGTCTTAGTTTGGATTTCATTTGTTTTATAGCTTTTCTTCTTCTTCTTCTTCTTCTTCTTCTCTTCTTCTTCTTCTTATTATTATTATTATTATTATTATTATTATTATTATTATTATTATTATTATTATTATTATTACTATTCATATTTGTTAGGTAGTATGATTTCTTGTTTGTATTGTCAGCTTCCTTAAATACTGAGAACATTTATTTGTTTTGCTCGTGTTTGAGGCTATTTGTAACAGTTTTCTTTGCTTCTAAAGTAGGTATTTTTGCAGTCCTATGGTGTTTATTTTATAATAGTTTTCCAGCTGTATAAGGCCTCTACCACCTTCTATACTTTGTATATATAGCCCCTCTATGTCAGATTTTGGGTGGTGCATCCTAGATCCTGTCATTATTTTTCTTGTTTTCCTGTCTATTTTGGTTAGTACATTTAGTGTCCAGTTAAGGATATTGTAGCTGTAACTTATAACTGGGACGGCTAAAGTGTTACTAGCTATTATCTTGATTTTAGCATTGAGCTCTGTTTTTAGTATTGATCTAACTCGTCTATAGTATTCTTTCTTTATATTCTCTTCAATATGTGTGTGTTGTAAAATATCTAGTTCATGGATACCTAAATATTATTATTATTATTATCATTATTATTATTAACCTATCCCTTGACGCTGAGCTCAATATACGCATTGGCAAGGCAGCTGCTGCGATGGCCCAACTCTCCAAACGGGCTTGGGACAATAAGCTGACCAAGACCACGAAAATGAAGATCTACCAGGCATGTGTACTCAGCACTCTACTGTATGGAAGCGAGACCTGGACGCTATACACACGCCAAGAGCGTCGCCTAAACATCTTTCACCTGCGCTGCTTCCGAAAAATCCTCCACATCAAATGGCAGAATCATATCCCCAACAAAGATGTCCTCAGGCAAGCAGGAATACCAAGCATCTTTGCACTCCTCACCCAAAGACGTATGAGATGGCTTGGGCATGTTAGCCGTATGAAAGATGGCAGAACCCCCAAGGACATACTCTACGGAGAGCTTGCTAGGGGTACTAGGTCTGTGGGTAGACCGATCTTACGTTACAGGGATGTTTGCAAAAGGGATATGAAGGCCTGCAACATCAATGTTAGCGGTTGGGAGGCAGTTGCCGGCAACCGTGGAGAATGGCGACGTACAGTTAAACAGAGTGACAGAGAGAGAGAGGAGAAATGGAAAGAAAGGAAGAGCCGTAAACAAGAGACTATGGCACTACAACCAGCCAGGAACAGTCTTCGCTACATTTGCGGTACCTGCCAGAGGGAGTGTTTGTCCAGGATAGGACTACACAGCCACAGCAGGAAATGTATCAGGACATGAAATATAAAAGCCGGACTAGACTATAAAAAAATAAAAATGCGCAACTCCATTGTCTCCCGAGACAGAAAGGATGCCAATACAATATTATTATTATTATTATTATTATTATTACTATTATTATTATTACAATTATTATTATTATTATTATTAGTAGTAGTAGTAGTAGTAGTAGTAGTAGTAGTAGTAGTAGTAGCATTATTAGGGCGGTGAGTAGAGAGAGTAGTTAGCACGCCGGGCGAAATGCTTAGTGGTATTTCGTCTGCGGTTACGTTCTGAGTTCAAATTCCGCCGAGGTCGACTTTCCCTTTCATCCTTTCGGGGTTGATTAAATAAGTACCAGTTACGCACTGGGGTCGATATAATCGACTTAATCCGTTTGTCTGTCCTTGTTCATCTTCTCTGTGTTTAGCGCCTTGTAGGTAGTAAAGAAATAGGTATTTTCGTCTACTACTGAAATGCAATTTATCTGCATTTTCCATAATGTCTGCAATTCAATAGCTAGGTCCTTTTATTTGCTACTTTTTATATACCTCTCATTAATTTATTCAGTATTTGAGACTGTAAGGTCACCTATCGGACGCTTTCTATTCTCTTTATGTACTACAACCAAATAAGGCCTTCTAGCTTCTATTACTCTGTCACGCTGAATTTTGAACCCCCACAAAATCATATATTTCTTGCTTTGTAGTATTTTACTAGGTTCATGTTCATGCCATTTATCAGTATGTTCAAATCCTAGCTTTCTACATAGCTCCCAGTGGATTGCACTCCCTAGATATAGATATACATAGATAGATATAGTTAGATATAGATAGATATAGATAGATAGATAGATAGATAGATAGATAGATAGATAGATAGATAGACAGATAGATAGACAGACAGACAGACTGACAGACAGACAGACAGACAGACAGACAGACAGATAGATAGATAGATAGATAGATAGATAGATAGATAGATAGATATATAGAGAGATAGATAGATATAGATATATATATACTCATACATACATACATATATATATATATGTATATATGTATATATATATATATATATATATATATATATATATACAATATATGTGCTTAATCTGTGTTTCTTTACGTATTAATAGATATACAGATATATACATATACGTGCTTAATCTGTGTTTGCTTACGTATATATATATACATACATACAGTCCCTTGTTTGCAACAAAGGTCAAGCTGCCCTTTCGTAGCATGCTATTTTATTCGAAATATTAATATTTTGTTGAAATGATATCCCTTTCTATATGGAAAAGCTAACAATTGCCTCCAGGGTTTTGTTTTCTTTTTCCCACTAAGAGGGTTGTTTCAGAAAATTAAGACATTATCATTCGCCATTAAGTATCCCCCACCTTTTAATTGTCCAAATTCTCGCTATTGCGTCTTTTATATTGTCATAGCTTCTCTTACAAACACATATACATACATATATATATATAATATATATATATATATATATATATATATATATATATATATATATATATATATACGCATTACCAAATACAGATGAGCACGTACGCGCAAAAACCATAAAGTTATGTCATACGTAATCCTATGAAAGGAAAACATAATGGATTATCTTGTTGAATTTCTCTATATAATATAGCGTATATTTTTACGAACGGCACACAGACGCAATCAAATACTTGCCTACGCGCGCATGGAAATCGTTCACACACAACTATATCCACAAAAACTGATTTTCCAACACATCGACAAACACATATACAGAAACAGGATACTGTCGTCACCAATCTATTTGGATTGTGATTAAAACTGAACAGGCTCATTGCGCTACTGGTGCTTCGATAATATTTTACGAATGCCTTCATGAAAACGTCTGTTTAGCTCATGAAAAATTAGAAAGAAGACGAAAATTAAGTCTAACATGCGTTAAAAGCAAGATGTTATGTTGCAGAAAAGACCACAACAAATATTTAAAAATCCAAATGCAAAATACACGAATTCATTTATATTAATGTTGAGATGTCTTTATAAGCAATGCCGCTAGTGGAAAAAAAGGAAATACTATATAATATGCGTAGGAGGATACATTGTGCACATACGTATGTGTGCAAGTGAGCGTTTCTTGTGCATGGGAGCGTGTTTTGGTATATATATATATATATAATATATATATATATATATATATATATATACACATATATTTAACGGCGATGCATCAGCATGGCCGCAGCTCTGAGCTGAAACTAAACATATATATATATATATATATATATATATATATATATATATATATATATATGCATCTATATATGTGTGTCTGTGTGAATTGTTATATTACTGGTCGTGACTAAAAGTTCTTTCATTCGGTGATAAGTGTTTTAATGGTAAGGGAATATATCGTTTTTTAGTTCTTTCTCTCAACTATCGAAAATACATGACGATGACTTGTAGGCACGCATCGTTATCAACAGTACCTGAGTTTTCTTAAAATTTGCCTCAATCTACACTTTGCTTCTCATAGATATCACTTCCTCTCTATTCCTCTCTCTCTATGCTTCATACATTCATTCTTCTTCTCTCTATATTTCTGAGACATTAAAATTTTTTGCTTCTATACATTATTTTCACATTTAGTTATGTTTCACTTTCTTACTGTTACGATCTCTTTATTTACACATCTTTGTTTCCCTCTCAAGATCACCAAGAAATAAAGGACTCTTTTATGCATCAAATGGTATTCA
This sequence comes from Octopus sinensis, assembly GCF_006345805.1. NCBI lineage: Eukaryota > Metazoa > Mollusca > Cephalopoda > Octopoda > Octopodidae > Octopus > Octopus sinensis. Next base: position 76,974,984 of record NC_042998.1, on the reverse strand, counting down.
ACTTTGATTGTATGCATGTATGTAAGTATGTATGTGTAACGATTTCCTAATATTTCACAGGAAATATATTTTTGTTTTATTTTAAACGAGGATGATAAGTTGTAGGGAAGTGACTGCTTGGGAAATTTAACAAATGTTAGAAGATTCATATGAACGAACGAATCCAATGAGTGATTCTAGTTATGAAATTATCTTTCACTTTCTCTCACTCTCTCTCTCTCCTTCTTCTTTGTTCTTCTTCTCCATACAAGAGACATTGTGGACAAAGGTAGAAATATATACTTTCAGGCGTGTAATTTTGATTTTTCTTTCTTAGTTTGTGGATTTTCCCACGAAATGGATAGAAAATACAAATATAACTATTCAAATTGGGACGAAAACAAATGAAGAAATTTGAAATTTCAATAGAATATACCTTCAAAGAACAAAGTAAACAAAAATCACATTCATGATGCTATACAAACGCTGTGACACACACTGTAAACTCGAAATGATGATATCAGGATTGTGTGAGCAATTCTTCTAAACAGAAGCACTCGGGATGCAGACAGCTATATAAACAACTTACAGATGGGTGCTTTATATCCATATAAATGATATTTCGAGATAATATTACAATGAAAATAATAGACTATTATGTAACCTTCTAAAACAAATACTGTCACTTGGCATTGTTCCCAGGTTTTGCAGAAATATACCTTTATAATTAACAAAATATTCAGAAGAAAATAAATTGTAAAACTTATATTACGCCAACCCTTAAATAGCTAACAATTATAGTTTGTAATTTAGGCACATGGCCTGTATAGGTTTGGCGAGAGGGCACAGAGGGTTAAACTGATACCAATGCTTAATTGGAACTTTATCAATCACTGGAAGCTGAAATGAAAAGTCCACCGCGGCAAACTTTCTTTCCATAATATAAAGGAATCTCGATAAATAATTAAAGATATGTTATCCAAAGCTCTAACGATTGTTTCAATTGACCTTCTACTAAATGATAATTGCTTCTGGTTTAAATACGAGACCGAAAATTTTGAGGTTTTTAGTCGATACTACTACTTGAGTCCCAAAAAGATGAATAACAAAATTGAACTCGTTGGGATTTGAACTCATCTTGTTAGATGTCCTAACCACTCGGCCAATCAACTTCTCTCATAATGAAAATAATTGTCACTAAGTTTGGCACATGTCTGGCAATTTTCCAAAAGAAGGGTTCATTCTATACCTTCGTAACATATTGCTACTTTATTTTCTGTTAGTCTCATGAGAGGTGCAGAAGGAATGCCCTTTGCTACAGTGTCTGAGGGGAATAACACTATTGTCAACGCCGAGTAAAGTACTGTGCTGTTCCGGTTGACGTTTACACTGGATGCAAAGCTGAGAGAACCACAACTCGGATTTCGACTCAGCAGATTGTGCTGCGATCAAAAATATACACACTGAACAACATTGTAGCACAATGCATGGAACACCAAGGACCACTAGTAATAAACTCCATTGACCTCAAAAATGTGGTTGACAATGTGCATAGAGAAACCATCTGGAAGATTGCAAAAGTGTATGGAATACCAGATGATTACATCAGTCTGCTTAGCAGTTTCAAGCTGCTACATTAGAAAAGAATATTGATACAATGGTTCTCTTAAGATCGCCATTGGTGTAAGACAAAGCTGTCTCTTGTCACCAATGTTGTTTCTGATGGTCATCTATTTTGTTATGTAAAGATCAATAGTCGGACCGGCTATAGGCATACCATGGAGGGCGAGGGACCGGCTAACAAACTTGGATTTTGTCGATGACATTGCCCTGTTGTCTTGGCTTGTAACTTATTTTCATCAACCACGAAAGAATGAGTCAAATTTCACCTCAGTGACACTTCAAAGATATCAAATAATCGTAAAACGTCTTAGAGGGACGAATAGTTGAAACCAATATCCTCTCGTACCTGACAGTGCTAAATCGGCTCCGGCGGAATTGTGAACTCAGGAATATTACTCAGTAATACGAAATATAAAGTTGGGTGCTGTGGCAATTTTGTTAATCTTGTAAAAGAAAGAACTCATCCAACACGCATGTGATTTTAGAGATATGTTTCGCCTCTTCCTTCTTGTATTATGGTCTAAACTGTGACAGAGTTTTTCTATTATGTGACAGATCATGCCGTGATCTATATAACATAACACTATTTCACACTAGGCACCAGTGTGGATTATTGTACCGTCTGGAGTTTATTTAAGATGCTTCTGTCTCATTCATTAGCTTCGCTTCATTCAACATGACCTTACGAAAAATAGAATGTCTCATAATATACATTGCATTTCTTTCATTAAAAAGTGATAGGAATTAAACTTTAAAATATCAAGAATATGGGGTGTACCCAACTGTAATATTAAAAGTTGTACGAATTGTCACTGAAGCATAACATTCAATTCTGAAAGCATACTATTATACGTACGAAGTTGAACTTGTAAAAAGTCATACGAGTATTTCCAACGCGATGAGGTGATTTAACTGGAATGAGTCCAATTCGCTTGCTGATCATTTAATAGTGACATTGAGAACGCGGTTATTATTTTCCAATTTCCTCAAAGCTACGACTTCATTCTCGGGTTAATTATTGCTCTTTCATTTTCTACTGTTGTCACCGTTTCTTCTCTTCTTTTTTTCTTCAGTTCCTCTAGGTAGAATTTTCTGTGGCATCTCTTACTACTACCTGTATATCAACTGAACTTTCCGTTTTGCGCCACATTCTAATTCCATTCCTATCTGCACCCATCCATTTTGGTAGTCTTCATTATTATTCCATACTCATCTGACAAGAGCATGAAACAAAGTTACTTGTGGAATTTCTTCCAACTTTTTATACCATTCATCCAGTGAGGTTCGATAACTTATAGTACAAGTCAGATAATATTGACTAAAACCTACCCTCAGTATATTACCAGCCTTTTGCCTAAATCATAGCATTTTTTATGTCTCTTCAGCGTCCTTCACTTCCTGTAGTGCAGTAAAATCGTCGTAGTAATAGTAGTAGTATTAGTGGTGGATTTAATGGTAAGAATGATGGAGAAGCGATGGAGGGTTGATGGTGGTGGGAAAGAAAAGGCTGGCGATTGTCGCGTCGTCATGGCGTTTAGTAATAAAATTTGCCACAGTAAATTGTTTTTTGATGAAAAAGGGAATAGAGACGCTTTTACTCAAGTCATATTTGACTGATATCTGTATATATAAAAGGCAGGATGTGTGTGTGTGTGGGTGTGTGTGTGTGTGTGTGTGTGTGTGTGTGTGTGTGTACGTGAATGTAATTTAAGCACGTCCACAAAGTAGCACGCATTTCGCTCCAATTTTAGGAGGACATTCGTCATGATCTTAGCTGTATTTTCGTCAACATATTTTCCCCAGAGGCACCAGCGAATAGCAGTAAAAATAAATTTTCAACCAAAACTTTTAACAATTTTCAAGTCGGAGAAATCACCATTGTTTGCAAACAGAAGTTAAGTCCCCTTCTAGCGACGAGTAAGTTTAATCGACCCTGAAATGATGAAAAGGAAAGCCGACCTCGGCGGAATTTGAAATCAGAATGTAACTGAGTAAAGTTCACTATTCAATACATGGGATAAGGACTAAACAAACACATTATCGATTTTTGCACTTGCGAGATGAATTTCGGAACAGAAATAGCGCAGTTCAATTTTCATTCGCCTAATCTTTAAGTGACCCATGTTTGGTGGTTCTACGATTTGTTGGCTAGGAGGAGATGTGCCGGGAAGTTAAACACAGAGACACACACACAGATACACACACACAGATACACACACACACACACAAGTTGAGTTTTATATACATAGATATATATATATATAAACCAATTTCAATGGATTTCACCCAAATGTAACGTCGATGTTACTTAGTTTGGTTTGAAATAAAGAACTTGATTAACTTAATAGTCCTAACTTAATCGCGGGCAAAGCCATGTTATACAGCTAGTTTATATTATTTTTAGTGCATACTAAGCATCATTTTACCGTGTAAACAACTAAAATAGTCAATCATTGACAATGAATTATTCTTACTCTAACTATGGAAATAGTGACAGTTTGGCAGTTAAGGAACGTAACAGTTGATAGATCGGTAGCTACTACACACATTCTTTTTCTCTCCTCGTTTCTTTCTGTGTTCCTTTCTTTGGAGGAGCGTAGGCTCGAAATGTTAAAGACTTTTTTAATTCCCGAGCGTTATACTAATACATCTGTTTGTTTTCTACACCACCTGTCTCCGTCCTTTGTTTTTTCGTTAATTCCCCTCTCCCTATAATTAGATTTACTGGAATAATATAGAATATCACTTCCGTAAAGAAACCCACACCCGACTTCTAAGTAAATTATCTAGGACATGACAGTGCTAGGATATTTAAATGTTACTATGACATTCTCACATAGCATTTGTTAAACATGAAATTTTGCACGGATTCACTTCGTGAAATACCTAGAAGAGAAATGTACATAGAATGTATTACACCGAGTGACATATTAAATCTGTTGTCTAAGATAAGAGCAGTTCATTTCAGGGTAATTTCGATCTACCAAATTTCACTCAGAATGCTTGAGTTTAACATGGTAGAAAATACTTTCCTAAACACCAGTGCAGTGATAACAAACCTGGAATTTCGTGACTGCCAAATATATTCATAACAGCAGTTATAACTATGCCAATGTACAGTAACTAAAGTTTCAAAGTATGACGAAAGAATATAATATCCAATATTATATAGTAGAGCAATAATAAAGCAGATGAGAATTTGTGTGTGTGTGTGTGTGAAATGACTCTGTCACATCATGATTTCTGTAGTTCTGATTTCATGTTAAATAACTTACCAAACAGGTGCATTTTAATAATAGTAATAATTATTATAATATTATAAAATTCCTCTGAAATCAGCGAATATATTTACTAAACAAAATTTTCTACAAAATATTAGACCCTAGGGTAGTAGAAAACAGTATCGAAACACAAAGTTTTAGCTGTAAATTTCAATCTATGCGTTCGTGACACTATTTTGGTGAATCATTTCGCCATTCTACGGTGTTTCATACATAACGAATAAATACCGGAAGAAAAATTGCCGATTAATTTGTAAAATAAATAAAATATTATTTCTGCAAAACAAAGAAAAAACAAAAAAAATTAGATGAGATTTAAACACCAATTAGTGACTTGCTATCTTGCAATTATTGCAATGAAATGGAAAAAATAATCAAGCCTGCAAAATAAACTATATAACAGGAAACACTTTTAATATTACAGAAATTGTGCATATAAATTACATTGTATTTTACTGGAAATATTAAACGAGAAATTCGTTCATGAATGTAAAATGTTTTGTTTTTTTCCATTTGTTAAAGAAGCCATATTTTCAGCCCATTTTCAGTGCATTACCAAGGTCAGATCCGTTTAATTTTCCACGTACTCAAGATAGCAAATTGCCATTCGTAGAAATTGATAGGATCGTTTTAAACACAATTAAAAATTGCGTGCTTTTACTTGATTTATGTGGTTTTAAACACTTAAACTCATGTATTTTGCAACACTTTTGAAGAAAAGTGTGATGTATTTCAAGATTTGTTGCATTTGTTTCATTTCTAATAAGAATATGGCTGAGGGTAAGTACCTGAGTGAATCGTTTTGTATTCTGCACACACAGTAGAATCTGCAATATGTTCTCAACCCTTTCCCCTAACTTACCACATCCACAAACAAAACCGATACACAGGCAGCACAAACACATTTGTTCTCTCTCACACCTCAACATATTTACCAAATTGAAAATTTCGTTTCAATAATCGGGACATCCAATCACTGCCTGATGACAACTGTTTAGCCTACAATTACATGCTCCTCATGTCCCCTTTACTTGGTGATCAAGTCAAACAAACGGTCCGTGCTATGCTAGTATCATAGATACAACCTTTCTCTTCGCTTGAAGTCTAGTAAATATTTCAACCAGCAACAACTACTAACACTCTACAAAGCTCAAGTGAGGTGTTTTATGAAATATTACTCCTACATATGGATGGGATCATGTTCCTTCTCAACACATAGACATGACATTTTGGACAACATCCATCGCAGAACCACTTTTGTAGGGTATGGAATTCAGCTGTTGATGATATTTAGTCAGAGGTCATCCCATCTAGGATTCATAACTTCTTCCATATCCACAAAATTCATATAGTACTAAACTATCAGGTGTGTTCTGTAATTTTAAATATATATTTGGTTAGATATCATTTAAGGGATATTTGTCTTCTATTTCTACACGATAGGTCCACTAAGTAGGTCCTCCCTCATAGGCTCTAAAACGAAGGAGCTGAGAGTAATTTAATGGTATTGCTTATTAACTCAACGGACTTTTGAAAAAATAATATTCTTTTGCAGTTACTAAGATCTACAAATATTTGTCAGATATGATTGTTGGCAGCAATATGCTTATTCATATATGTCCATTGATTCTCAATAACTTTTCTCTTAACATTACCAAAGAATAGAAACTGATGCATGCATCGACAATTAAATTGGTTTACTTAGCGCCTTATTAAGTCACCTTGACACACTGTGAATTTTACATAATAGATACACTGGAATATATTGATTTGCTCAGTTTTCTTGGCGGTTGTGAACCAATGTATGTGTAGGGTTTGTTTTCATTTATGGACTATTTTGATCGTATTACTCAAGAAATATTGAGGGATAAAAAGTTGCTTGTAGCCAAAGTGACGCACATAATATTGCAGAGTTGCTAAAATTACATGTTTGTTACAATGTAAACCAGAGTAAATCAGTTTAATGGCAATTTCGATTTACTCTGCTTTACATTGTAACCTTACTTATAACTGAGGATGGCAGGTTGCACGACATTTTATATAGAGCTCGGTTTTGAGTAGATGTGTGTACGCATTCATGTATATGTATGTATATATATATATATATATATATATATATATATATATATATATATATATATTTCTTTACTACCCACAAGGGGCTAAACACAGAGGGGACAAACAAGGACAGACAAAGGGATTAAGTGGATTACATCGACCCCAGTGCGAAACTGGTACTTTATTTATTGACCCCGAAAGGATAAAAGGTAAAGTCGACCTCGGCGGAATTCGAACTCAGAACGTAACGACAGACGAAATACCGCTAAGCATTTCGCCCGACGAACGGTAACGTGAAACTCTGAGTTACAGTTCGCAATGATCTTTTTTGGTTTCTCACTCTCTATTCTTCCGATTATTCTTTCGTTTTTTTCTCTCTTCCTGTCTCTTATTCCTTTACATCCTCTTCCCCCACTATTCTATTATTTTACTCTTTCGTTTTCGCCCTTCCCTTCTCCTATTCTTTTACGTTCACTTCTCCCATTATTCTATCCTCTTACTATTTTGCTTTTTCCTTTCCTTTCTCTTATTCTTTTACCTCCCCTTCTCCCTCTCTTTTTTCTCTGTTATCCTATCTCCAAATCTTTTCCTCTCCACTTAAAAGTTCTCTGTCTGTCACTCTCTCTCTCTCCCTCAGTCTTCCTCCTTTGCTCACGTGGCTCCCACGTGACCATCGGCAATTTTTCTTTCTTCTCCTAATCTGTGTTTCATTCTCTCTTCCTGTTGCAGCTGGACAAGGAAGGCGTGTTCTTGTCTGTCTCCTGTCCAAGCTTGTTTCTTCGCGTTTGACACCACAACCTCATTTAGGCTTAGCAGTCCTTCCAGTTTGTTTTCATTGTTGCTGTTTTTGTCACCAATTCTGACCCTCCGCAAAATCCCAAATTGTATTTAATTTGCTTTGCAGGAGCACTGTTTTATCGAAGGCGTAACTTGTGAATTGCTCGAAATGCCGATTAGAAAAACAGCCGACAACTGATGAAGGATCGTTCTATGTGTTATGTGTCTTGTTTTCCTTTTGTTTCTTTCGTTGTTCGCAAAAACATTCATATTCCATGTCCTTGTACTTCGTATTTTTTGCTGTTTCCGTTTTGTGACGTCCTGTTTCCACATATGCATATGTATATACGTATACGTATGTATATATGCATATATATACATACATATATATATATATATATATATATATATATATATAATATATATATATATATTATTGTTATATTATTATTATTATTATTATTGTTATGTTATTTTTATTATTATTATTATTATTATTATTATTATTGAGTGAGAGAGCAGTTCATGCCATCAAAGTGACACTGGGGTAAAATATACGAAGCCCAATATACCCATCATGACTACCCGTCTGATAAAGGTACACCAGGCACATGCATCACAACCATATGTGCGCGACATGGTGATCTCATATCAAGATAAACAGCACATGACCTTGCAGGTGGGGCCCAGTTAGAATTTTCTTCAGGTTGAGTAGCCCATCCTGCTCAAAAGGTCCCTGAATAAGGGTTGTTTAAGATGTTTCCAGAGGTGAATCATTCAAACCCCAAAGAATCCCTCTCAACACATGGCTATGATGCTCCCCCACTACTTCTGCTCGTGATCAGAGATGCACATATCGTCAGCCAATAAGGTACATTATTATTATTATTATAGAGAGAGAGAGAGAGAAAGAGAGAAAGAGAGAGAGAGAGAGAGAGAGAGAGAGAGAGAGAGAGAGAGACTGCGATGGGTAAACTGTCGCCAATTTAATTTTGCATTGTTTAATTTTGAAGACACTCGGTATTCCTCATACAAGGTGAGAAAGGGCCAATATTTATCCCAGTCATACGAAGCTTTTCAACAAAATCAAGCATACCCTCTAATCGGTCATGCTTTGGTTTTTCTCAGACAGGAAAAATTACTACCAGGATCAGATTGTGAACACAGAACGACCGTTGGCTTGCTGTGTCCCGAAAACATGTACCGAGAGTGATAAAAATCAAACATCCAGTCAGCATCATGGTGTTTGGAGTGATCACTAGCGATGGCGAAGTTATGCCTCCATTCATCTTCCTACATGGCCTTAATCTCAACACGGATGCCTACATCAAGTGTCTGGAGGAGGTAGTGCTGCCTTGGGTCAAGAAGGTGGCTGCCGGAGTACCCTATGTCTAGCATCAAGACTCTGCATCATGCACATGTTTAGTATTTCAAGATATTTTTATGTAATTTTGTTAAATATATCTGTTAAAATGAGGTGTCAGTGTTATTTTCATTTTCGCGCAATTTAGACGACGATTTATTTACTGTATCATCAATATATATATGGCCCATGGTCACATGGGAGCCACATGTGCAAAGGAGGAAGAGTGGAGGAGAGAGAGAGACAGACAGAGAACTGAAGTGGAGGGGAAAATATTTAGAGATAGGATAAGAAAGAAAAAGAGAGGGAGAAGGGGATGTAAAAGAATAAGAGAAAGGAAGAGAGTAAAGAAAGAGTAAAAGGATAGAGTAATGGGAGGAGATGAGGTAAAAGAATAAGAGAAGGGAAGAGAGAAAACGAAAGAGTGAAATGATAGAATACGGGAGAAGAAGATGTAAAGGAATAAGAGACAGGAAGAGAGAAAAAACGAAAGAGTATACCCAAAGTATATATATATATATATATATATAATATAAGCGGGATCAGCCATCTGAATGTGGCTAGGGACAGGGCGGGGTGGTGGGGGTGTTACTGATGCATTTAGCCCCAGGCGACTATAGACGTCACCAGAAGAGCCGACACCATCACGGTGTCCTTGCTAGGCTAGCAAGGACACCGTGATGGTGTCGGCTCTTCTGGTGACGTCTATAGTCGCCTGGGGCTAAATGCATCAGTAACACCCCCACCACCCCGCCCTGTCCCTAGCCACATTCAGATGGCTGATCCCGCTTATATTACAGAGCAGTTACTGTTTATACCTCGCTCAGAGATTTATTATTATATATATATAATATATATATATATATATATATATATAATGTTTCAGTTCTAGCTAGTTACACAAATTAATACATTCCCATGGCAAAATTTAATATTCCATTTTACTATGCATTTGGTCAATAAACCAAAATGTCCGTGAGAAAACTAAATAGTAAGTGACATGTCTATTAAGGCTATGCTGTGCAAGTCCCGAAAATAGCATGCGCTACAGATTCAAGAATGATTAACCGGATAACGATGGATTAATATCTAGATTAATTGATAATTTTCTGTCATCAATATTTCTTGGATAATTAGTAGTCATAGGTGGCCTTTATATGAGCGGGTATCTGACTTTTTCAATACTGAATAAGTAGTTAATCAACAGCTAACTAAAATCACTAAAGCATTTTTTTTTCTTATTACTTATTGTGCATCCAAATTTCTCGTTTAACTCTCAGAATGCAATTCCAGTGTTTTGCAACAATATTGCAAATTGTACTTTAGGAAAGTTACTGCCTCATTTTCATCGCAGGTAGATAGATACAAGGAATCACAACTGATCAGAATATTTTTAGATATGGTAATTTTTGGAAATATTCCAGAAAACAAATAATTTTATGGTAATTGAACTTTAATTTAAGCATTGAAAATTAAATATGCTTTGTGATTAACGAATTAATGAATACTTAAGATTGATTTTTATAGTGATTAATTTTTCATTTGCATGTGTTAAATTTATAACACCACTGTTTAAAATGATTGACTCAAAAACCGAAATACAAAACAAAAAATAGAACAACGTTGTTGCTGACGACGGTGAAAAGACGGCTTATGTTATCTGCCATTTGAGCATTAACAAATTTCAAGCCAGTGCCAGTAACATCGTTGTGTACTAATCAAGGAAAGAATTGGCTAGAGAGCTATAAAGACGGGGAAGAAAGTATATGTGATTTTATATAATTTAAAATCATTTCTCAGTTTCATTGCTAATTTATAATAAATGAATATAATAAATAGGGAATAATTCCAAAAATGTAATTGATGAAAGCAAGAATGAGACCTGAACGACAGCAATGTCTATTGCAATAGCACAACTAATACAGCAGCAATTCTCCTGTTATTGAACTTTTGCCACAAAACGAAGAAAAATATCTTGACACTTTAAATGTTCTACATAACCGCCATTCATGGCAATTTCGCCTAAATTGTCCAGTCTGCTGTCTGCCTGCCATAGAATCCCACAAACATATTCTACTCACCGCAGCTTGGGAAAATCTGTATCCACAATTACAGGCGATGCTAGAGCAATTAAAAACTGTTTCAAACGTGCAAAGAAGTTTTCCCTTTCGGGAAACACAATCTCAAGAGTCTGAATAAACGAGTTCATAATGTATGATTTCCACTCAAGGAGATGAGTTACAGTGTGATATACTTCCTCAGTTCGTTCAAGCTGAGCCGATACGTCTTTGCTATGAATTTGAGACCGTCACCGTCTAGAAACTGACCAATTTTGGGAATTAATATGGGTAAGGGTCTTCATTATATCGCAATTTTCTGCCAAATTCTATCATCTAAAACCTGAGTAATTTCGATACCAAACAGGTGAAATTGGTGAAATAATTTACACTAATAGTTGTGAACAAACAAGAAAATAGAATAATTTTGTCGTTATTACTTCCAAAAATTTACTGGACACCGTATCCATCACATTCAAACAAAGAAAAGTATTTGCTGTCAGGCTTCGCCAGAGCGGTGCAGTTCATTTAACGACTCATCGCCATCAACCCCAACAAGTCAATGATGTTGAATCCACTGTCGGATTTTATTCTTTTTTGGATATTTCAGAATGTTGAATATTAATGTACAAACGAAAGTTATAAATTATTTCAAGAATCCGATTGAATTAGTTATGATCACTGTCTGAGAACAATACAGGAAAACTGTGTAAAGTAGTAACTTAATAAAATTTTAGGAACATTGTATTTATATTTCGAGCAATCAAATATAATTTTGGATCTAAGTGATGTTGCTTTATTGGTCGAAGTTATATAATTCTCCCGTTAAAAGAAGTAAAACAATAAAAATGTGTAATTGTCTCGTAACAATTATGTTCTTCGTTTTCTACCACCACTACCATCACCACACCGCTACTACCATCGCCATGACCGTCATACCGATCACCACACTACTACTACTACAACATGGATGTTTTGATCATCATCCTTAAACAACCCTTATTATTTTGTTGTTTTTACTTCTATCAACCCCCACACACACACTAGCCACCCCATTATCGTCTCACTTGTATTTAACTCCACCCAGCTGGAGCTGTTCACCGCCCGTTTTAGTAATAACTGCTATGCTACTTTTAGACACTGAACTCAATGCTAAAAATAATATAATAAGGATAAACACGCTAGCTGTACCAGACGGAAAGAACAGTTTAAACATGATAAACCGGCAGATTAAGGAATTGAAGAGCTTAGATAAAAAAAAAACAGGAAACCTTTAACACTAAACCGAAGGCCATCCAAGAGCAGGCACAAACAATATATATATATATATATATATATATATATATATATATATATATATATTCCACTCAAGAGTTCGAGGCTGGCACAGTTTCAAACCTACTGTAAAATAAGAATAGTTCCACAAGAAAAATATTTAGAAACAAAACTTCTATGGCTACTACACTTACTAAAACAACACAAATAAAGAAAATACATTTTCTCTATACATGTGGAGGGCACAAAATGTAGAAAAGAAACAAACAACACTGAAACACTGATCTCAGATAACAGAAATGGTAAAAGAGACAGAAAAGCACTATCCTATATTATGGAAGATTCTTGAGATTTGAGAAAACTCAATGCCACCAAAACTCAAGATAGAATACCTGCTAGGTAAATTAGCATGCATGATAATAATAATAATAATAATAATAATAATATAATAATAATAATACCAAGAATAATTTTTGCCCCAAGGGCAGCTTAGGGAAGAAGATTAAGTCGATTACATCGACCCCAGTGCGTAACTGGTACTTATTTAATCGACTCCGAAAGGATGAAAGGCAAAGTGGACCTCGGCAGAATTTGAACTCAGAACGTAACGGCAGACGAAATACCGCTAAGCATTTCGTCTGGCGTGCTAACGATTCTGCCAGCTCACTGCTTTAATAATAATGTTATGCAGTACCAGGCTTCTGATCTTAAATGATTGAAAGGGATACCATGTGCATTGTTTTGGTTGGTATAAAAGATGGGCTACAGCAAATATTCTTCTTAAAACCAAAGATTTGCTTCTCAGTTGTTTGACCATAACCAGTTTGTGGCTGACGATATGTGCATCTATGATCAGAAGCAGAAGTAATGGGAGACCATCATAGCCACGTGTTGAGAGAGATTCTTAGAAGCTTGAATAATTCACCAGTGAAAACATGGGTGTTTCGTTCAAATTCCTTAAGCAGAACCCTTATTCAAGGAACATTTGAGCGGGATGGGCTAATCGACCTCAAGAAAATTCTAACAGGACCCCAGTTACAAGTTTATGCGCTATTTATCTTGATATGAAATCACTATGTTGTGCACATATGGTAGTGATGCACGTGCTTGGTTTACTCTGATCAGATGGGTAGTTATGTTGGGTATACTGGGCTTCGTATATTTTATCCTCAGTGTCACTGATTGTATGCACTGCTCTCTCACTCAATAATAAAAATGGCTTCAAATTTTGCCACAAGAGCAGTAATACTGGAGGGGGAGATGAATCGATTATATCGACCCTAGTGTTCAACTGACACTTATTTTATCGTCTACGAAAAAATGAAAAGCAAATTCTACCTCGGCAGTATTTGAACACACAACGGAACAACGGGCGAAATACCGTTAAACATTTCGTCCAATTTACTAATGATTCTGTCAGCTCACCACCTGAATAATAATAATAATAATAATAATAATAATAATAATAATTGTCTTAACTGTTATGTCACCCGTATGGAAAAGAGCATTGTCTTTGTGAAGTTTCCTTCTTTTTTGCCCTTTATTTTCTTTTACTTTTATATTTTTTCTGTCTTTCTTCCGCATTTTCTCTGTCACATAACTTCGTAAATGAAGAATCTGGTGTGTTTATATTAATGGCCTACAAAAGTGTACAGTGCGTTCCTCTGCCCTAGGTGTCAGAAAGATACTCGGCAAGAAAAGGGAACAGAATTGTAAAAAGATAATGAAAATGATAAGAAGAATAAATAATGGAACCCATGACAAAACGAAGCAAAAGAGAAAGAACGGTGAATGGATAATCATAAATACTATAAAATGGTTGATTTCTGAGTTACACACACATACTAATATGCAACATTCCGCCAAAAACATTCAAGAATAAACTCATACTGCAAATACCCAACAAAATGAACAAAACCCACATGTGCCGTAGAAGGCCGATACCCGACAAAAGAACACAATCTGCGCTGCACAAACACCTCACAATATAAAAGCTAATACAACAGAAAACTCAAATCAAACCACGTAACAAAATGTACTGATACAATACAATTACAACGCACCAAAACAAATGCAGCTCACAGTATGCCAGCAGCACAGGGGGCAACAAGTGATGCAATATAAGATTGCTTGAAACTTTCAGATATCGAAAAATAATAGTAGTGATTACGAGGATGAGAAACGTTACCTTGCAACAGAGACAAGAGTTTCCGAAGAAACTCTGCTGTAACAACGAAAATGAAGTTGGACCTTTAAGAGAATGCCTTTCGCTCGGCAATGGTTCAGTACTGACCACAACCTACCACAGCTGTTATCCTAATACAGCATCAGCAGATAATAGGGCGAGGAGGAGGAAGTGGACCTCCGAAGAAAGCAGGATAGTGATGCGATGCTACTTAGAAAGAGGACCTAAAAGAAGGGGCTGTAGAGAAGTGACTGAAGAGAAATTAGTTGATCAAGCTAATACTATTAGAAGAAAGTGGATGGCAAAAATGGAAGTAGAATAGATCACATGAAAATTGGAAAAACAGAGCAGACAGTGGAACAGCCAAACAGCAACATAAGTGATACAGTTTACACTTAAAGTAAAAATAGTAAAAGCGCTACCAATAAGGAACGGACAACTGGCAGCAACGACTTTAGTGATTTAAGTGAGGAAGATCAGAAGATTTTAGATGCGTTGCAGGAAGTAATGATTAAAGACGTTAGAAAAAGATTACCAGCATTAAAGGCATCAGCAGAAGGAAGCTGCTAGAAATGACCAGGAAAGTAGATTCTTTTATCAGTAGAATAGATACTAAAAATATACGGGACACTAACTTATTGCTCTATGTAGAAGGGACAGTAAATACCAGAAGACACCTCACTGGGAAAGATTTAAAAAGAAGAAATGTGGAAAAGGAGACTACAAAATTAAGTGAAGACTTTAAGACATGATCTGAGTAGAATAGAAGCCTGGAAAACAAGCAAGTTAGGAAACACAATATGCAAGTCTACCCTCGAGAAAATGTACTTAATCAAAGTGAAGGAATTGGGGACAGTAATATAAGAGATGAGACAACGTATCATAGCAGTAGTAGGCAAGTCCTCCAGATATCAGAACAGAATAGATCAGTATCAACAGAATAGATTATTTGAGACAGATGAGGGGAGACTTTATAACCAAATAAATAGTGGAGAACGAAAAAATTCTAATGCGGAAGAAGCGAGAAAACTCTGGAGTAGCATTTGTGATAAGCTAGTAAGTCATAATGGAGATGTAGTATGGTTAAAAAAAGTGAGGGAAGAAGTAGTGGGTGAGAAGCAGCCAGATCTAAGATTAACTAGTGCAGTAATGAGTAAAGTGTTAGGAAAAATGCCGAATTGGAAGGGCCCAGGACCGGATTTAGTTCAAGACAACTGGCTAAAGAAATTCAGTAGAGGTTGCGGGAACAACTTCAGGATTGCCTTAATGGAGGACTTATACCAGATTGGATGACTAGAAGGACGACAAAACACATTATGAAAGATATGAGCAAGGGTAATACAGCTAGCAACTATAGACCAATCACTTGCTTACCGTTAGTGTGGAAGCTGTTTCAGAAAGCATTTATGAGCATCATGACAACCAGAATTTACTACAAGAAGAAGAGTATGGTTGCAAGAAGAAGGCTAGAGAAGCGCATGATTTATTATATGTAGACAAAGCAGTTCTAAATATAGTAAAATCTAGACAGAAAAAAATCTCACAATTGCGTGGATAGATTATAGGAAAGCCTATGACATGATACCACACTCATGGATAAGTGAATGTTTGAGTACATTCAGTATAGCAGACAACATAAGAGAATTAATTAGCTGTCGCATGAACAAATGGAAAGTAGATCTCTACTTAGGTGACACATTGTTAGGGAAAGCTAACATCAAAAGAGGAATTTTTCAGAGGGCCTCGTTGTCCCCTTTAATATTTGTCTTATGTTTAAGGCGGCGAGTTGGCAGAATCGTTAGCGTGCCGAGCTAACTTCGTTTTGAGTTCAAATTTCGCCGAGGTTGACTTTGCCTTTCATCCTTTCGGGGTCGATAAATTAAGTACCAGTTGCGTACTGGGATCGATCTAATCGACTAGCCCCCTCCCCAAAAAATTTCTGGCATTGCGTCTAGAGTTGAAAAGAATATTTGTCTTGTTTGATCCCCTTCAGTTTAGTATTAAGGAAGGCAAAATCATGGTATCAGTTCAGAAATAATAATCTAAAACCTAACCGTTTGCTCTAAATGGATGATCTGAAGCTTTTTGTAAGAATGAAAAAAGAGTCAGATTCCTTAATATAGAATGTAAGATTCTTCAGCAAAGATATAGACATGGAATTTGGCATTGAGAAGTGTGCAATATTAGTCATGAGATGGGGACAGGTAGTCAACAGCAAAGAAATCCAATTACCAGATAGCCAGCCATTAAACTGTAGTAAAGAGGATAGAATTATAAGTATCTAGGAGTACTAGAAGGAGGTCGAGGCTTGATCCAATTTGAAATATACAAAACCGGCACAGTGCTATTAGGGACACCTAGGATACTAAGGAGGGTTCTTGGCATCAAAGGCTACTTGATGTAGCTCGATGTTAGGATTCTTTTCTTTTCCTACAGTCTAGTCTGTTGAGTGTATAATAATAATAATAATAATAATAATAATAATAATAATAATAATAATAATGATAATAATAATCCTTTCAATTATAGGAAAATTTGTGAAGATGGGACCAATCCTTTAGATCGACCCTGTACGCACCTGATACTTAATTTATCGATCCCGAAAGGATTAAAGGTAAAGTCGATCTCGGCGGAATTTGAACCCAGGACGTAAAGAGACACGAAATGCCGCTAAGCATTTTGCTTGGCGTGATAACGATTTCGCCAGCTCGCTGCCTTAATAATAATAATAATAATAATAATAATAATAATAATAATAATAATAATAATTAGAAGAAGAAGAAGAAGAAGAAGAAGTCCTGTGCAGATTTTCTCCAATGATATTAAGATGGAGTTTGGACTCTCAAAATGTGCTACGATTGTAATGAGACGGGAAACTCTTCAGAACAGAAGGCGTGTGGTTGTCAAGTGGTGAAATTCAACTTCAGTCCAGCTACAAACACGTGGGAATACTTGAGGTAGATGGAACGAATGACATGAATGAAAAGACAAAAAGGGAGTACTCGTGGCGAGTGAGAAAAATATTGACTTCAAAGCTGAATACCAGAAACATAATTTCGGCAACAAACTCGCACGCAGTTGCAGTACTTCGGTATGGCGCTGGGATCCTGAAGTGGACAGAGGAGGAGATAAAGGAGACGGACAGGAAGCCAAGAAAGCTTCTGACGATGCATGGAGCCCATCATCCACGTGCGGACACTGATCGCCTATACATGAAGAGAGCAAATGTAGGAAGAGGACTGATACGTGTGGAAAACTGCGTGCGTATAAAACTCGAGAACTTAATGAGATACCTAGCCCAAAGTAAGGAAATCTTGCTAGAGACATTTAGGTAAGAGGGAGTATTGAAAGCAGAGAAAAAAGGGAAAACAAAGGAAGAAGTGCAAAAGGGACATGAAGAATTACGCAAGAATTACAAAACCAATTGCATGTAGCCACAACAGAAGTTGCTGGAAAAAACAGGTGAGTTTGGCTGATGAAAGGAACTCTAAAACAAGAAACCGCGAGCACTATACTGGCAGCTCAAGAACAAGCTTTGGCCACGAACTGGAGGGTCACCCTTAGGAATGAGCAAATGTTTCCGCTGTGCCGTATCTGCAGTGGATAAAAATATTGCCCATACCACGAACGAATGCCCTAGACATGCCCCAAACAACTACAAACTGTGACGAGACCATCAGGTGGCGAAAGTGCTACACTAGAAACTGTGCGAAAGGTGAGGACTAGAGAGAGGCAAGACGTAGTATGAGCAGAAACCGCAGTGAGTGGCGGAGTCGGAGACTAGTAAAAACCTCTAGGACTTCCCAATCTAAACAGATCAGGTGCTAGAGCATAACGGACCGGACCTAGTGGTGGTGGATAAGGGGTACCACATATGCTATATAGCTAACGTGCGAATAGTCAAGAAGGAAGGCGAAAAGATACATACAACATTCTCAAGTACGGAATAGCCCGTCTATAGAAAATGAAAATGTAGATAGTGCCAATTATTGTTGAGTCCCCAACAAAACCTGTGATAAAGAGAAAAAGTAATAATTATGGTTTCAAATTTTTCCACAAGGGGATGTGTCGATTACATTGACCTCAGTGTTCAAGTGGTACTTAATTTTTCGACCCACAAAGGATGAAAAGCAAAATCAACCTCGACGGAATTCGAAATCAGAGCGGCATTTCGCCCGATGTGCTAATAATTTCGCCAGCTCGCCGACTAAATAATAATAATATTGATAATATTAACAATAATAATAATGATAGTGCTAGAGTATAACAGACCGGACCAAGTGATGGTGGACAAGGTGCACCATATATACGATATAGTTGACGTTGCATGCCCCTTTGACGCACGAATAGTCAAGAAGGAAAGCGAAAAGATTGATAGATACAAGCTTCTCAAGTACGAAATAGCCCACCTATGGAAGATGAAGGAAGTGAAGATAGTGCCAATTATTTTTTGGTTCTTGAGAACAGTATCAGAAGGCATTAAGAGGAATATAAAGGAAATTGTATAGAGAGCTCTGTAGAACTGTTACAAAACGTTTGCCTCCTTGGCACGGACAGAATGATCAGGAAAGTATCAGACAGCTGAAAATAGCGAATAACATGGTACCGTATGCTGCAGGTAGTAAGCCCGATACGCATGCAAGACTGCTGGAGCTCAAACAAAACCTGTGATAAAGAGAAAATAATAATAGTCCTATTGCTAACACTACTACTACTACTACTACTATTACTACTATTATTACCATACATGCTGATTTATATTTCTTATTCATACACTAATCTGTGGAATTCTCTGTATATTTATTATATCACTGAATGACGTCAGAAACATTACTTTTATACAGCTCCTGCAAATGTTTTGTTTACTTTTCTTATATGCTTTATTTTGTGTTTCTATTTTGTATTTGTTTTTTTTTTTGTATTCTTCTTCTTCTTCTTCTTCTTCTTCTTCTTATTATTATTATTATTATTATTATTATTATTATTATTATTATTATTATTATTATTATTGCTAATTGTCTTGTTGCTTTTTCCTCGCCTAGCCTTTGAGCACTCATTCCTTCTGGCGTGTAATTAATCGGTTTTGATGTAAAATTTTGCTACTTTGAAATGAAATAAATTACAGAGATTTTTTTTCATTTATTTTATTCATATTTACTATATAACTTCATAATTCTTTATCTTCCTGATTTTCTTGTAAACATTCCGGTTCGCTTCACTTTTAATTCATTATATTTAATGCAAAGTTACACTAGACAGTTTAATTGTTCGTGTCAATTACTTGGTTCGCGAAATTAAATTTAATATTAATCTTTTATTTTGCCCCTTAAATTTCTCTTCCATATATACTGCTCGTTTGCTTCCATTTGTTACAGCTATTCATAAAGATGCATTTACGCTCCTTTTTTTAAATATGTAAACCTTTCTGTTTAATATTGTTCCCTCCGTTTACCAGTAAATGCAACACATTTGTTGTCTTGCTGTTAATGAAAATATCTTCTTTGAATATTTTAGATCCTACACACTGATTTTAATTGGTTTTCATCTCATGGCTATTCTTTACATTTCCATCACATATAAAACCTAATGTACAAATACTCCGCAGGAACTTTAGATACATGTAACTGTGTTAAATGCAGAGAAACACAACTCTGTCTATGTGGGAGTAAACTTAAATGTCAATCATGGAGCAGCGATTAAATAAAAAAGAATTTACATATACATATATTTAATTTTTTTTAAATATATAAAATTTAATTAATATATATATATATATATACACATACATGTACGTGTGTATGTTTACGTATGTATGTATACGCATGCATATGTATGCCTGTATATGTATGTATACATATGTATATATATGTATGTATACAAATATATGTATACATATATATGTATGCATGTATGTATGTACACACACATTCACACACACTCACATATATATATATATATATATATAAAATATTATTAGAGACAAAACTACTATTTTGCAAAACAAACAAGGAAAGACTTAATCAATACATAAAATTTTAATAAATAGTCAAAAAAACCGCCACTACAATTGTTTCTTGTCTTGATCGACAATCTTCAGGTGGACTTCCAATCTAAAATATCAATATTTTAAAATATAAAAATAATAATTTAAAATAATTAAAGTATGAATGAAAAAATATAAATATATAATCCATATATAACCTATATATAATCCATATATAATCAATATATAAACAATATATAAACTAAAATAAACCTATCAAATTAAATATAAAATATAAAATATAAAACAAAACAAAAAAATAATAATAATATAATAATAAACTATATATACACCCATACACATATACCTAATTATATATAACCATATCTAACTACATACACTAAATCACACACCTATATATATATCCCTATACATACACATAAAAACGTCTAGGCAACTATAAATAAATAAAATAGCTAAATACTTCAACAAAATACTTATTCATACTCCCACACACACACACATACAACCCACATTCACGCTCTAGAAAACGGACATCACTTAAAATTATGAACGGAGAAATGGAATAAATGGAATTAAAAATTATATTCACTTGGTAAAACGAACACTACTTAAAAATTATGAATGAAACAATGCAATAAAACAACAGACATCGCAAATAGACACAAATTACTACGAATTCCTTAACAAACCTACCATGATAAACCAAAA